>NW_006408664.1:2442710-2450070 GCF_000296735.1 Chrysochloris asiatica | reverse complement strand
GGTGATGACATTTCTGGAAAGAATTGCTGCCACTCTGTCAGTATCTATAAGAGCAGGTGGGATCTTAATAACCTCAAGTTTTGTGAGATAGGTTTTATGGGATGGCTTGGAGAATTATGAAATGTGTTCAGAATTAAGTGTTGAGAGACACAGGTAGAATTATGGCAGGGTCATCTTGGATACCGTCTTAAAGGACTACACCTAGAGACGAAGGGATACCAGCCACATGAAGCAGGAGGTAATTGCAGCTGGAGTTTCAAATGGCATCCTGGAGTAGAGATGTACCTACCTAGGTCATGAGAAATAGCATCAGAGAAGTACATCAGAGACCTTTTAAAGAGACCATGGAAACATCTCTTGGGGGCAAAATTGGTTTTACTCATTAGAAGCATAAAGTCAGCTTACAATAGCATTGAGTTGACTTGAGTAAAACATTTTCTATACATTTATCACTCTTTGTCCTATCCTCCCTCCCTTTCCAACCTTGAAAAGGTAAGGAATTGGCTAATAAATGAAAGTGAGGAAGGAGAAGTCAACTGGGGGAAAAGGGAAAAACTCCATCTTTGGAGTTCTGATGTGGTGCTGCAGGATAATGCACTGGGCAGCGTAGTAGGTTTGAACCACAAGTTCAGCAGTTCAAACTCACCAGCCATTCCTTGGAAACCCTATACAGGGTTGTTATAAGTCGGAACCAACTCAACGGCACTTAACAGCAACAACAATAATGCCCTCTTTATTAATCAAGTTAAAGTAAAATGTTTAATGCATGTATCTTTTTTATGATTCATCATTTTAACTATTTCAAACCAAACAATGGTAATAGTCCGATCAAAACAACTAGAGTAGGGCTGTATCTACTAATTTTTTATTACCTATTAATTAGATAATAGATCGAAGCATGTCCAAAAATGTCTATCTACATTAATAATGTAAATCCTCTTTAATGTGGGTATTTGAAGATCTATTTTGATAAGAATTCTAAGGGGAAAAACCAGCTCTGACACGTGTTGGCTCTATCACATTCTTGGATCGTCTTAAAAGTTGATGACTAAATGACAGAGTATATCTGCCATTCTAACACCTTTTCTAACCCAAATGTTATTTGAAGGAGCCAATTCTTCAGCTCTGTTTAATGCCAAAACAAAACAAATGCTGGCAGAGGACACACTATCATTTTCTCATATAGGGAGCATGGTCAGTTGCAAAACCATTGCCTTGGGCACCAGCTAGGAGGGGTAATGACATCTAGAAATTCTATTATTTGTGTGCCAGAAGGTCCATATGAGCATGACAGGACAAGTCTTTGAGCATCATCCAACACATACTTCATGTCAGTCCATTCATTCCTTCAATTAATATTGACTGAACTCCCACAGGGATACTGGCAGTGAAACAATGCTTCATACTGAACAAGCAACAGAGAGGATCCTGGGACTCACTTGACCCTACTGTAATGCTTTGGTGGAGGAATCCCAAAAAATGAAAAAAAAACAAAACAAAAACCTGTGGTGGCCACACTCCTGATCAAAACTTTTGCTTCTAAGAGTTACTAGCCCAAGACTGGCTTCCAGGGTTTGGCATTCAATTATTTATATCCACACTTAGGCCAATCCTGATGGGAGGCACACTGGAGCAGCACTGGGTCTGACTAGTAGGAGTCACTGATGGGTTTGAACCATTGACCATGCGCTTAAAAGTTCAGTGATTATCCTACAGTGCCACACCAGGATTCCTCTTGAGCGCATTGTTGTTGTTGCTGTTAAGTGACATCAAATTGGTTCCAACTCATAGTGACCCTGTATAGGGTTTCTGAGGAGAGGCTGATGGATTTGAACTGCTGAACTTGTGATTCAAACCAACATTGTAACCCAATGCTTATTGTACAGCGCCACACCAGGGCTCCTGTCAGTGCATTTGTTGTTGTTAAGTGCTGTCAAGTTATTTCCGACTCATAGCGACCCTGTATAGGGTGTCCAAGCAGCAGCTAGTTTTAACTGCTGACTTTAAGTTCAAACCAACATTTCAGTCCAGTGCTTTATCCTACAGCATCACACCAGGACTCCAGGCTTAGTATAGGAATGATAAATAGTTGTGGCGTATTTGGGAACTTGGAAAGAATTCCACCTCTGTTCCTCATAAATTTCTGACTATATAAAATGCTATGTCTAAAATAAGCATTGAGAATACATCCTATTTATCTCATACCATGTAGTTATGAGTTTTTATTTTGAGCAAACATGATTAGAACAGAGGAAATTAGAATGGATGCTCCACCAACGCTGTGTGTTGTCTCAAATTAACTATTAGAGAAGAGTAAATTGAATTGCCCTAATGTTTTCTTACTATTAATATTAATTTGAAATTCTTAGAGCTTTTTCTCAGTTTGGTGAATGTCAATCTATATAGGAATGAAATTTACTTTTAAAAATACAGAATACTTACCAAATACATATTGTAAAAGTGGAAAGAGTAGGAATTTCCAGATTCTAGGTACTCTTGGTGATCAGAACCCCACAATGACCCCTCTCATATGCTTTTGAGCCAACTCATTCTATATGAGTTGTTGCTTAAGGAAGAGAAACAAGAATTGCAGCTAAAGAAGCGTTGAGAAATTCCTGTAGAGGAGTAAACAGGAGCATTGTGTGACCATGATGGGCATGGAAAATTAGGCTACCCTTAGTTCTGAACTTGCCTTATACCTCTACTTGTTCTGGTCTCTACTGGGTAGTATCAAGGTTACCATGAGAATGCAAGAATTTAAATCATTCCTTCCTAGACCTTATTCTAGGTTCTCCCTTTCTCTGGGATGAATATGAAGGTACTTGCCATGATGTGAAAACTATGAAGGGATCAGTTAGAATATGTCAGTGGACTGAATCCTGAAATGGAATGAACCCTTTTGATAGGAGCAAACTGACAGACAAATTGTTCGTCAGTTTGTTGTACTGTGGTGGTTTGTGTGTTGCTGTGATGCTAGAAACTATGCCACCAGTATTTTGAGTACCATCAGGGTCACCCCTGGTAGACAGGTTTCAGCTAAGCTTCCAGACTAAGACAGAAAAGGAAGAAGGAAAGGTGGACTAGTTCTGAATTATTAGCCACTGGAAACCTTATAAATAGCAGTGAAACACTGTCAGATAGCACCAGAATACTGAATATTGAAACACGATGAATAGCACCAGAACACTGTGAAATACGGTACTGGAAGATGAGCCCCACAACTCTTCTGGGTTTTCAGTCATTAGTGTCTAATGCCTCAAATCTGTTCTTGAAATGATATCTAAATTCAGGTGGGATATATTCTAGGTCATATCTTGGCTCTCATGGACTTGTTTTCGTTTTCTTCTACTTCAGCCTGAACTTGCATTTGAGCAATTGGTGGTCTGTCTCACAGTCTGTCCCAAGCCTTGTTTTGCCTTATAATATGGAGCTTTTCCACCATCTCTTCCCACAGATATAGTCAATTTGATTTCTATATATTCCATCTGGTGAAGTTCATGTGTATAGTCATCTTTTATGTTGTTTTAAAAAGGTATTTGCAATGAATAAGTTATTGGTGTGGCAGAATTCTGTCATGCAATCTCCAGCATTATTTCTATCACCAAGGTCATATTTTTCAACTACTGATCCTTTTCTTTGTTTCCAGCCTTTGCATTCCAATCATCATTAATAATCGACACATGTTGATTGCATGGTTGATCAATTTCAGACTGAAGAAAATGGTAGAATTCTTCAATTTCATCATCACTGGTTTTAATGTTTGATGCATAAATTTCAGTGATTGTGATATTAACTGGTCTTCCTTCTGATCATATAGATATTATCCTATCATGGACAGCATTGTACTTCAAGACAGATTTTTAAATGTTCTTTTTTATGATGAAAGCAATGCCATTCCTCTTTAATTTATCATTCCTTTGTAGTAATACATATGATTGTCTGATTCATAGTGACCAATATAAGTCCATTTTAACTCACTTGAGACTAATCTTTATGTGGTCCATTTAATTTTTGACAAATTCCAGTATTCCTACATTCATACTTCTTACATTCCATGTTTCGATTTTTAATGGATGTTAATTTGTTTGTTTCTCATCATTTTGAGCTGTGCCCCATCAGCAAGTGAAGGTCCAGAAAGCTTTACTCCATTCATGTCATCTCTACTTTGAGGAGGTAGCTCTTCCCCAGTCGGATTTTCAAAGTCTTCCGACCTGAGGGGTTCATCTTCTGGTCCTATATCTGACAATATTCTGGTACTATTTGTAAGTTTTCATTATTCAATATTCTGGTGCTATCTGATACTGTTGCACTTCTATTCATAAGGTTTTCAGTGGCTAACCATCCAGAAGTAGCCCTTCTTCCTAGTCTGTCTTAGTGTGGACACTCAGCTGAAACCTGTCCACTGTGGGTGGCCCTGCTGGTATTTAAAATACTGGTGGCATAGCTTCTAACATCACAATAACCCACAAACCAGCACAGGACAAAAAACTGACAGATAAGTGGTGGAGTACATCAATAGTAGACATGAAATTGTTGATCAGGAAAACTCCAGGTAGGCAGAATTTAGTTATGAGCAGACAATTTTTAATGTAGTTGTGTCAGTGAAAAGTCTTTGCAACTGAAAAGAAGTAATGTGTAAAACTACTGTTTAGGGACATTCAATAGTTTCCAGGGACTATGCTTTGTGTGTTACACGAGGTTTATGCTATTTTCTGTCCACAAGTAAATGAAGGCCAAAGATTTCACACATGGATATTTAGCTAAGAAAAGGAAAAATGTGCCAAAAAGTACAGGGCTATTTGAATTTAGCATTTAGTTGTTGTTGTTGTTCAGTGCCCTGGAGTTGTTTCAGACTCATAGCAACCCTGTATAGGGTTTCAGAGGAGCAGCTGTTGGGTTTGAACAGTCAACCTTGTGGTTCCAAGTCCAGTGCACACAGTAGAACAGTAGATATGGAAAGCATGGAGAAGTGATTTCGTCAACTTCATGGTTTCATATTGGAGAAAACTAGTTTATATATTGATTCCAAAAGTTTTTCTTGGAAGTATATACCAGTACTATAATATAAAGAGGGGGAGGGAAGACACAGTGTTCTATTAAAATCCCTGAGTCTCTATAAATAAATGTATACCTTTTCAGTCTACTAGGTAAGATTTGCCTAGTTATCATCTGATCTCAAATATGTGACATTTATTCCAATATATAGAAAATTTCTATTAAAATGTGCTACTTTAGACTAACCTATGAAGAATTCTGAGATTGAAGCAAAACAATGAATCTTGTCATAATACCTTGATATCTTCAAAATTCTAAATACTATTACAGATCAGACCAAGCCTAGCAATCATGGGGTGAATTGGAGCAAATTACAAAAACCAATGTATGCATGAAGACAATAGTCATTGTAAGAAAAACGCATATGACAATGTATTTTGTTGACAAGCAAATAGTGAGAAAGCCTCCCTCTCTCCTCTCCACCCTCACCATATCTGCCACAGGAATATTTCAAAGAGATGGCCACTTCGATAGGTAATTTATGCAGCTCTTGTAACATCTAGACACTAATGCAAATTTTCTACTTAAGAATGCTGACCTTCACAGCATCAAATCATGGCCCAGCAACTGGAAATTTCCCTTCAATCTTGCACACAGGAGTCACATTTTAAAGCCTGTCATCCTGCATAGGGAGCTACCATTTAACTGTCATCAGATATAACTTTTAGATTTTCAACTGAATAGCATATAAAATACATCTTAGCAGCAGGTAATTGCAGATTATCATTTGTTCTTCTTTTGAATGATCCATTAATACGTTTCTGAGCCTTATGCAGTGTTGGCTTTGATTATGAGCTCTCAGAAATAAGGATTTACAAATAAATAAAGGTTCTGGAACTTTTGACTTAAATAACACTGAATTTAAAATATATATATATGTGTGTGTGTATTAAGGAGCTCTGGTAGTGTAGTGGTTATGAATCAGGCTGCGAACTGCAAGGTCAGCAGTTCGAAACTACCAACTGATCCACAGGAGAAAGATGAGGCTTTCTGTTCCCGTAAAGATTTATAGCCTCGGAAACCCTGTACAGGGTCGCTAAGAGTCGGAATCGACTCCACGGCACACAACAACAATATATATATATATATTACACTTGTTTTTTAACTGTCTTCGGAAACAGAATATAAAACATTCTTTTCCTAATCACTCAGAATCTGAACTTTGGACATCCAAAAGGGTGAGGGGATTATAGAATATGTGTGTGTGTGTGTGTGTGTGTTTAAAAGAAGTTCCTAGAATTACTACTACCTGAAAGCACTATATATTGCTGTCTAATCCAGTACTCACTAGCCATATGTGGCTGTTTACATTTAAATTTTAATTATTTAAACTGAAATAAGATAATAACTAAAAATTGCTAAATCCATGCTTAAAGTGTTCAACAGCCACATATGGCTAAAACCAAACCAGTTGCCTTCAAGTCAGTTCTGACTCATGGTGACCTACTGTGCATTACAGTAGACTACTCTATAGGGGTTTTCAAAGGCTGGTTTTCAAAAGTTGATTGCCAGGATTTTCTATCTATGTGCCTCTGAGTAAACTTGAACCTCCCCAACCTTTTGGTTAACAGCTGAGTGCTTAATCATTAACATCATTCAGGAGTGCCAGCTGGTGCCCACATGTGACTTGCTAAATTGTTGTTGCTAAGTGCTGTCAAGTTGGTGCCAACCATAGCAACCTTGTATAGGGTTTCCAATGAGTGGCTAGTGAGTTTGAACTGCCGACCTTGTGGTTCAAACCAGCTTTGCAGTCTAGCACATTAACCCACGGTACCACATCCTATTGGATAGTGCAAATATTAAACTCTGTTATCACAGATTTCTATTGTACAGTGCTACTGGAATATTGTGACTTCTGTTGACACAAATTTGCCTCTCCTGACTCTTTCGGAACTCTATACAGCTTGACACAGAGGGTGCCCTCAAGAACTGCATTGTTTTAGTTGCTGTTTCTTTCCATTTCTCTCAATCACTGTCATCTTGGTTCCTCACTAATTTAATACTAGTAACTTTCTAAGGAGACTACAATGATTATAATAATTAATCATTATTTTTAATCACTCTTCACCACATTTAGTTCTAACGCCACTCTCTTGCCTTTTAGTATCCCATTTTTCTTTATCACCCATGGGTTTTGGTTTTGGGTTTTTTTGTGTGTGTGGCTTTTTTTATGGTTTCTTCTTCTCTCATTTGTTGTTGTTGTTGTTGTTGTAAAGGTGTAGGTTACCTTTTTTTTTTTTTAATGCTTTATTGTGAATTATGTGATAGTTTACATGGGAGGACATTAGCTTCACATTGATCCCAT
>NW_006408664.1:2438498-2440298 GCF_000296735.1 Chrysochloris asiatica | reverse complement strand
TGGATTCTCGATTCTGTTCCATTGATCAATATAGCTTTCATTGTACCAGTATCAGGCTATTTTGACCACTGTAGCCATGTAGTAAATTTTGAAATTGGGGAGTGAGAGACCGCTAACCTTGCTGTTCTTCTTAAGCAGTGCTTTGCTTATCCTGGGTCTCTTTCCTTTCAATGTAAAGTCTGTAATTGTCTTTTCCATCTCTTTGAAGAATGTTGTTGGAATCTGAATTGGGATTGCATTATATGTGTAAATTGCTTGGGCAGAACTGATATTTTCACGATGTTCAGTCTTCCTATTCAGAAATGTGGTATGTTCTTCCACTTCTGTAGGTCTCTTTTGGTTTCTTGTAATAGTGTTTTATAATTTTCTTTGTATAGGCCCTTTGTTTCTCTGGTTACATTTATTCCTAAGTATTTCATCCTTTGGGCCGTAGGTTAGCTTTTTTTTCATTCCAAACAGTGGGAATGCTCCTTGATTCTAATTAGAAAATATCGTGAATTTTCATCTCTTTGATCACTCATGAAACTTTTATTGGTGTCCCATTCAGATATGCCTTAATTTAATTGTACCCGATGCTTAAAGAGTACATGAGATAGAAAGCATAGCAATTGCTAGACATTTGTTTCCTTTTATGCTCTGTTTGACTCTGATATCAACTTCAGCTCCTGGGAGTCAGTTTAGTCTAATGGTTAAGGGCTCTGGCACCAGGCCACATGAGTTGAAATATTGATATAATCAAGCTCTCAGTATTGTGTCTTTCCCAAATGTCTTAACTTCAGTTTCTTTACCTGTGAAATGAGACTTTATAACATAAGCTTCCTTTTAAAACTTCTAGGATTAAAGTCATTGAATGGTGTCTAGAAGATACCTCAATAGATGGAATTGATTGTAGTTCCTCAGGAAAAGTTTACCTTTTGCCAGAGTGCTATGGACCTTGTCACCAAGCAGTGCTTGTCTGACGACAGGCAGAGGAACCCTTGTTTCCATTGGACTATTTACTGTGCTTGTGTTTCATGCTCAAGTTCTGCTAGGCACTCCCTCCACTTGGTGAATTCACCAACTATATAGATAAACAGTGGAGTCCTGGTGTGGCGCTGTAGGTTAATGCACCAGACTGCAAAGCTGTTTGAACTGCAAGGTGCGTGGTTTAAGCTACCCAGCTGCTCCTTGGAAACCTTATACAGGGTTTCTATGGGTTGGAACCAACTCTACGGCTCTTAACACCTAACACCATAGGTAAACAAGAGAGTTCTGGTGTGGTGCTATAGAGTAATCACTGAACTGCTTACATCAAGATTGGGAGTTGAAACCCACTAATTGCTCCTTGGAAATCCTAAAATAGGGTCACTATGAATTGGAACCAACTCATCGGCAAATAGCAACAACAATACTGGGAGAAATTACTAATATAAAGAAAACAGTAACTAATACAAAACTGGACACAACCAGGAAGTGCTAAATTATATTGGTGAAATAATGTGAGGGGACTTCAAAAAGGTCATGGAAACTTCCTTTACCTTTTAATTAAATTTTCCAATAACCTTTTTAAAAGTCCCCTCATATATCCAATTTACATAAGCTTTTGGAAAAAGAAGTATTTAGTATGGCCTGGGTATATTAGAAAAACTTCCCAAAGCCTCAGAAAAGAGAAGGTTTTCTCTAAGAGAAGAAAGAAAGAAGAGAAAATGTGGCCATGTAAGCAAGGTAGTGAGCAAAGGTAGAGAGGAGAGAGAATGTGAAGATAGGAAGGGACTACCGTTGATGGAGAGAAAGCTTTGGGTAGGTGTCATAGATTGAATG
>NW_006408664.1:2413128-2437871 GCF_000296735.1 Chrysochloris asiatica | reverse complement strand
TTTGGATTCTCTAGAAATCCCAGCCTAAGACAGGAAGTTTCCCTGAAGTGTGACTTGCTTCACCTTTTGTCTTAAAACAGATAAAAGGAGAGAGAAGCAAGCAGATGGAGAACCTCAGTTCCACCAAGGAAGAAGACTCAGTAATGGAATATGCCCTGTGGACTTGGAGTATCTGTTCTGAGAACCTCCTGGACCCAAGGAATGATTGACGTCAGGATGCCTGGAGATCTTCAAGGGACATTAAGCTCACATTGATGCAAGGCCCTTCCCCCAGTGCCAACAGAGAAAGAAGAGCTTTCCCTGGAACTGGCACACTGAATTTGAACTTCTAACCTCCTTAATTGTGAGTGAATAAATTTCTGTTTAGAGCCATGCACTTGTTCTATCCATATTATAATAGCACTAAATAAATAAGACAGTGGGACAATAGGACAGATGACTGAAAGTGAGAGCAGGCAGATTGGCAGATTCAGGCATTAATATTGATGTGAGATTCAGAGTCAGATATTTTAAGTTTCTCAGTAGATTTCTGAGTAATATTTTTTAGAATTTACTTTTTACTACATATATTATTGTGTGCTATTTGCTGTTTGATTTATTCAGCTTGCTTTTAATGACTTTAGCTCAAAGTTCGAGCTTTTAATTCTCATCTCCTTTCAGGTTACTAGGACTGATTTCACCTTAACATCATCCACATACATTAGGAAAATTCATCTATATGTCAAATATGTCAATAATACGATATTATGTTGCAGTGAATCCATTAATAACCAGAAGAATATAAAATGACCTCTGTAAAGAAAGAGAATAAATTGCTCATGGTTCTTAAGGTGAGTGAATGTGAAAAGAAAGTCAAGCTGTCAGCTTATTTAAGTTAACATTTACTTTGCACCCACTATGCAATCAAGAAGTCCTGGCGTGGCTCTGTAGGACAAAGCACTGGACCACAAGGCTGGTTTGAACCATAAGGTCAGTGGTTCAAATTCATCAACCACTCATTGGAAACCCTATATAGGTCACTATGAGTCAGAACCTACTCAGTGGCACTTCACAACAACAACAACAACATACATTCAAGAATTGTACTTCTTATTTTCAAGGACATAATAGAAATAAGTGTCTTTGTCCTCAACAGTAATGATATACTAACATATGACAAACACAGTAAAGAAAATATTACTGGCTGGTTTATATTTATATGACCATGTGACTACTACAGTATCAAGTGCTAGAAAAGTTTATGAATTCTTATTATTAAGTGCTGTCAAATCGACTCCAACTCATAGCGACTCTGTACAGAGTTTCTGAGGAGCAGCTAGTGGTTTTGAACACTTGACCTTGTGGTTGGCAGTCCAGTGCTGATTCTACAGTGCCACACCAGGAGTTCATCATATGACATATATAGGAGAAAAGAAAAAATAAATAATATTGACCGGTTTATGTTTAAATGACAAAGTGAACAGTAGGGCTAGGAAAATGTATGACTGGGAGAGGTTAATGAGTAAGAAATAGTTAAATATATCTGCATGAAAACTGCTGATATTTTTGGGTGCCTTAAAATCTACTTGATTAGGTAGAAATAAAGGGTCACTCTTCTTAGTCCTGGTGTAGTGTTATAGGATAAACACACGAGGTTGGTTTGAATAGCAAGATCAATAAGTTCAAACTCACCAGCCGCTACTTGGAAACCTTATATAGGGTTGCTATGAGTTGGAACTGACTTGATAGCACTTTTAACAACAACTTCTGAGTAGGGAACACATTCTGAGTAGAGTGTAGAGGTGAGAAAGTGCCAGAGTTATCTTGAATAGTTAGAGAAATAGAGGGCAGAGTCTTGCTAAACAATTCTGGAAACTGAGATTTTAAAATAGAAAGTGAAAGGATATTCGTTGCTAGATTAATATCTCTTCCTATGAGACATAAAATCTTCAATTAGTATCTACTTTTGATGTTTACTGCAAAAGTAAAAAAAAAAAAAAAATCCCAATAACGTAGTAAGTTTGTCCTATGCAGAGTATAATGTTAGCCACCGCCATTTTTAAATAAGTAACGTACCTTTCCAAGATCGGTAGTCTAGGATGAAGGTTGGCATCACCTAGAATATGTTCCTCCAAGTGCCACCTGAGATACCAGTCAGTCTTAAACTACTTTGCCTTTTCCATAACAGCATTTCTCTTTTATTCTTATTTTATTCTTTTCCAGTTTTATTTTTCTTCTTTTTCCTACTAAACTGACTTATTTTCTCTTTCTACAGCATTGAGAGATCCGAGAAGATCAAAGAAATTCCCGTTTCTTGGTTCATTTATTCAATAAATGTTTTTGATCACTTATTGTGTTCTTGGAAACTAATTTAAGGGCTAAAATTGTTGTTGTTGTTAAATGCCATTGCATCAGTTCTAACTCATAGTGACCCTACGTAAGGTTTCCGAGGAGCTGCTGGTGACTTTGAGCCACAGACCTTGAGGTTCAAACTCACCCTGTGATTGAGTGCTTATCCTATAGCAGCACACCAGGATTCCAAGGGCTTGAATAGATAGTGAGTAAAATAGACAGATATTCACACCCCCAGATAACTATGTTTAGTAAGGTGAAACAGAAAATAGGAATAAGCTATGCAACAGTCTCTATTGCAGATGATATGGTTCTGTAATAGAAAATCACACACACACACACACACACACACACACACACACTGCTGGAGCTAATAAATAAATTCAGCAAAATTTCAGGGTATAAGGTCACCACACAAAAATCATTTGTGTTTCCATATACCAGCAATGAACAATATGAAAATTAAATTAGGAAAACAACTCCATTTGAAACAGCATCCAAAAGAATAAAACACTGAGGAATAAATTGAAACGTGGCTGTGAAAGATTTGTACACTGAAAACTACAAAACATTGATGAATTAATGAGACCTTAATACACGGAGTCCTGGTGTGGCACTGTAAGATCAGCACCAGATTGCAAACAACAACGTCGGTGGTTCAAACTCACCAGCTGCTCCTTGGAAACCCTATACAGGTTTTTATAAGTTAGAACTGACTTGATGGCACTTAACAATGACAACAACAATATGTTCAATTAGTTAACAGAAAAATTGTATATAAGAATGACATTTGAACTTGATATCCTAAACAGAACATCTCTTATTATTTTGTTCAATGGATCAGATAATAAAATTTCACAGTTTATAGAATACTATGATACTTTTTCAGTAGTGCATGACTTCTGTTTATTGATCATTGCTACCATAGTGAATTATCAATATGTTGAACTTCAAACAAATGTTTGGATATGTAGAAATCAGATATCCAGGAAATTCCCTGATCAAAATACAATCCACAAATACGAATGTCCTCAGCATCACATCCTGACTGACAGACTGTAATTCAGGTAACTTCACTACAGTGGAATTAATGAAGCCACTTCAAAATTGGAGTCCAGCCTACCAAAGTAGAAGGAGCTGTTTACAAAGAAATTCAGGAGACAAATGTTAGATACTTGGTTTTTGTCTCCTGGAATTGTAAGGTAAAATTCCCCATTATTTGTAAGTGAAGAAGTCTACTTTCACATTGGCATTTTGATAAATGATAAGAATTAGTGGAGAGAAATCTACTGAATGTCAAGCAGGAATCAGTTTCTCCATGGTCATTCATTTCTGGAGTACTTTTCTGAACAATCCATGCAATGGTCTGACCTTGTGATTGGCTGTGGCGCAGTTTACACATAGAAGAACTGGCATTTGCAACCTTTTGGATCAGTCATCTAAATGAAGGTACACATACATCTAAATCCTTCCTGAAACATAAAGATAAATAGAGGTACCAATCCATAAAGGGAAAGGAATGAGGGAAGGAAGAAGAAATGGAGATAAACAGAATCTTAACTTTCTCTCTGGTGAAATCTAGTAGCAAAATGAATGAAATTATCTTCTAATTTCTTCAGTATCATCTAATTTCATGTGCACAATATGTACAACAAATTATTTTAAGTGTCAGTTATGTGCCAAGTTCTGTGCAGGACAGTGTAAAAGGTGTAGATGATCAGTAAATTTTCTTTTAGCTCTAAAATTGGTATTTCTTCTGTTTATTGGTGGCTTTGATAGAGTAGACAGTTGACTATTTCCAAGGCTGATGATGCCTGTATGCTTCTCAGAAAGGGTCTCAAACATTTTTATAACCCAAAGGGACAATCTGCCCAGGAGTCAGCCGTAGGATTGGGCACCACAGTTTGGACACATTGAATATGACTGTGTCTGTACTCTTGTGTCTTTCTACAATTAGTGCCAGTGAGGTCTGAGGACCATCTCTGAGAGCAGAAATTAAAGAGGCTCCAAGCAATTCAGAAGGCAGAACTGTTATACATAGTTTCATGGCACAGCTTTGAGGTGGGGGCACATACAGACAGGAAAAGTTATGTCGAAAAAGAAAATGCCTTTGACTAAGTTTGAAATGTTAACACCATTTCCTCCTAGTTAACATAAGTACTGGACTGCTATCTGAAAGATTGGTGGTTCAAATCAGCTATTCCTTGGGAACCTAACACAGGGTCACAATGACTCAGAACCCACTCCACAGTGCTTAACAACAACAATTGCATCCTCTGGCAAAACATTTAAACTCCCTGAGCTTTATTTTCCTCACCTGTAGCATGAGGGTAGTCATACTAACCTCAGTACATTACTGTGAATGAAGCCTACATAAAACCGCTCATGTGAAATTGTAAATTGCAAATCATCCCATGAAAATTGTAAATTGTTCTATGGAAATTATAAATCATTCTGGAAGCATTGTGAGAGAAAGTATATATTCAAAAGATAAGCAGAAAGACTAAGATAGAAAGGCTAATATATCTTTGTGAACTATTTGCAATTTTGTTTGAATAATTAAATGCAATGCCAGTCTAAGACCCCTTCGATTGTCATGGTTTATGTATTTAAATAGAGAGTTTGGAAAAATCAGGACAAAATCTCCCTTATAGAATTATATTAATGAATACAGTGGAGGAAAAGTAAGAAAATATTCTGGTGACTCTTTTCTACCTATTTATGTTAGGCTGATAAGTGACTGTCTATAGAAATGCATGTGTGCATCAGGTCTATGTGAAACCCTAGTAGCAATACTTTTTTCTTACCCTTGTATCTGTGTGAACATTTGTGAAGTAGGTAATGTATGTGTGTGCAAGTGCATCTGTATATGTTTGTCTGTTGTGTATGTTGTATGGATGTTGTTTAGCTGTGATATCTCTACAAGGGGGCTTCATAGAGCTTGTGGAAAAATTACATCAACTTTTAATTCCACTTATCTATAAAAGCCCCCTTGTATGCGTAAATGTGTGATGTATTATATATGGCTAGTGTGTGTCTTTGGTATGTATGTTGTTGTTAAGTACCGTGGAGTCGGTTCCGACTCATAGTGACCCTGCACAGGGTTTCCGAGGCTGTAAATCTTTACAGGAGCAGAACGCCTCGTCTTTCTCCCTTGGAACTGCTTGTAGTTTCGAACTGCCTACCTTGAGGGTAGCAGCCTGATTCGTAACCACTACACTGCCAGAGCTCCTTTGGTATGTTTATATATGTGTTTATATGGTGTCTCTGTGTATATACAATGATTGTGTATGCATATGTGTAGTATATATGTATGTGTACATAATTTCTTTTTAAATACAATGTGTGTGATATGTCTGTGTGTGTGAACTGCATGTATATGTGTTTGCCGGTGCTGTATATTGGTGTGGCTTTTGTGTAGTGATTGTATATGAATTTGTCTATGTGTCTGCATGTGTATAATGTGGTGTTTGTGTGTGCATATTTGTGTGTCTGGTGGAGGTCTCTGAATTTATTACCCTATGTTCAACTCAAATGTTGTCCATTAACAGAATTTCCATGGAATTACATTTTTTTACTCTGTGGTCATATATCCTGAATCCCACTCATTTCTCATGTATGTCATTGGACCAAAAGTTGTCTTGGCCCAACAACGGTAAACAGGCATCTTTTAAATTTAAAGTGATATATAATTCTAACTCTTTTAGTGGATCATTTCTTCTTTATTCTTCTTCTCCGGTTTATTTTCTGAGTAAATAACTATTGATTGATACCCTCATACCATGAAGTAGTAAAATGATATACTTAACACTTCTAACATTTAAAGGAAGAGATTAAAGTTGTTTTTGATAGTGATGATTGCCCCCTTTTATTTTAAAAATTGAATTTCTGAAAATGATGTGATTCTGATCTCCAGTGGCATCCTATTCAGCTTTCATGCTACAGTAAGCACTAAATTGAGGTTGAGACTACATGCACAGAGCTCAGTTTTTATTAGAGATTTTAACGGGCACTATAGAGAATGTTCCATATAAAATATGATTTACACCGTGCGTTTGTCTGACACATTAGGCAAACTGAATAGGAATTTTTGCTGATTTAATCGTTGTATAGGCTACTGGCCTTACCCTTACTTTTTTCCAGTGTCTAAGATCAAGCACTCTTTGATAATATCATACCAGTGTCTAGCCTAATGTTTTCAAAATCCCTGAAGCCTCAATCAAGGTCAGAAAATGTCCTCAAAATAGGTCAGTGAATAGATTCCTAGTCTAGAATTTCCTTTCATATGTATGTATTTATTAGGAAATCAGATATTTTCTATGTGTGTTTGTCAAAAGGAAAGGTCAAACGATCCTATTCTTCCATCCTAATGTGTTGCTGATGGCCAGTTTATTGTGCTGAATGTTTGCATGAATTCAACCTTCCTCTATTTCAACTTTATTCTGTTTCTAATTATTAACACTGCCTAAGATATATAGGGATTTGACTCATTCTCAAAGTGTTTTCTACATTTTGTCATAAACAAATTACTTGAAAGCTTTTTGTAAACTTGATGCGCATGTATTGTAGTCCCTATTTAAACAGTTAAATGGTTAGAACCACACACAAGGGCTATGATGTATACACTGAAGCTAACATGCTGCCCAATGAATCTTATAAGTATTAGCAAATCTGATCAACAGAACCAAATTTTTGAATGCAAAAATGTTATCACTTATTCTTACTAGGTAATGGTGTTGTTAAGTGCTGTCGAGTCGGTTCTGACTCATAGTGCCCTGTATAGGGTTTCCAAGGAGCGTCTGCTGGGTTTGAAGAGCTGACCTTGTGGTTAATAGTCCAGGTCTTATCCTATAGCTCCAGTAGGTATGTTGTTGTTGTTAGGTGCCATCCAGTCAGTACCAACTCATAGAGACCTTATGCACAGAAGAACGAAACACTAATCGATCCTGGGCCAACCTTACTGCTGTTGCCACGCTTGAGTCCATTGGCCAATTGGCCAATCCATCTCGTTGGGGCTAGTCCTCTTTTTCTCTGACCCTTCACCTTACCAAAGTGAAGTAGTCTCTCAGGTACCTTTTACCATTTTCTTTCCTCCAATTTGCGTCTGCTTCCTTATCACTGAACCTCAATTTTAACCTCAAAATAAAAATTAAATGGTCAATACTCATAAGACTGATGGTAAAGATGGTAAATTAAAAGTGGTTGTGAATAGCAAGTCTTTGTCTTGTGCTTAACTGAGGAGTGGCATTGGTTGCCAAATATAGTTTGCTCAAGACCCTGGTCTCTCCATACTCATATATAGTCACTTCCATGCATACATAATTTGAAGAAGCTTATTTGATATTTTTCATGCCTAAAGATCACAAGTGCTTTTGGAGTTGTAATGTGATTATTGCGTGATTGCTAGGAACAACCAATTTTTTCTATCCCCATTTACCTGGTATGGTGCTGCAGGATAACACGCTGGACCACAAAGTCAATTTGAGCTGCAAGTCGCTCCTCAGAAATGCTATACAGGGTCGTTATGAGTTGGAACCAACTCGATGGCACTTAACAACAGCAATTCAATTATTGCTTCCCCTAAACTATGTGCATAAGAAGCTCTGGTAGAGTAGTGGTTATGAATTGGGCTGCGAACCGCCAGGTCAACAGTTCGAAACTACCAGCTGTTCTGTAGGGGAAAGATGAAGCTTCCTGCTCCTGTAAAGATTTACAACCTCAGAATCCCTGTACAGGGTCGCTATGAGTCGGAACCTACTCGATGACACTTAACAACAACAACAAACTATGTGCATATGCCACATTATTTTCCTCAAGGGTCCACATGGCTGAAACAGACTAGCTGTTCAACAAATCCATTTCCTGGTCCTCTTGGGTTTACAGCTAGACTGCATTCCTAAGCATTCTTTTCAGTTAAGTATGTTATGTAATGAAGCTCTGGCCAATGGAAGGTGGGGGATAATGAACACCATTAGTAAGCCTAGCCTGTAATGCCTTTGGCATGGCCTCCACTCTCTCTTTCCTCATCTGCTAGCTAGATGTGGATGCTCAAGGCCCTCCAGGATTCTTTATGTTAAAATGGTGAATGCCTATACAGCTGGATCACTGAATAACTATGTGAAACAGAGCCCCTCTTCTACTACAGATTAGACTTTATGTGAGAAAGAAATAAATGCTAATTGGGTTATATCAATGAGATTTCAATGGCCCTTGTGTGGGGCAGTAGAATAAGCACTGGGCTGCTAACCCAAAGATTGGTTGTTCAAACCTTCGAGCTGCTCTTAGGAAACTCTACACAGGATCGTTGTGAGTTGGAACCAACTCGAAGGCGCTTAACAACAATAGCAACATGTCCATTTGTACTTATCTGCATGCCTCTGTCTCCTATATTACAGTGGTGATGACTGTCTTGTAGAGACTTGTACAAATGTACAAACAAGATAGGCAACGTAATATTTTCATCATCGTCATAATAACACCTATCATTTGTTAATCATCTTTTGTGTGTCAGACACTCTGAGAATCATATAATGTTTCACTTGAGTATGGTCTATTGAATTAATTAAGGAAGTATTGGCTACTATAGCTATGTTGTTGTTAAGTGCCATCGAGTCCGTTTTGTATAATAGCAATGCTGTATAGGGTTTCCAAGGAGCAGTTAGTGTATTTGAACCACCAACCTTGCAGTTAGCAGTCTAATACTTATCTTTTTAAAATTTTTTAATGTTTTATTGTGAGCTATGTGATAGTTTACATGGGAGAACATTAACTTTATATTCATCCTATCGTATATAGTTTCATTGCCATGGTTACAATACCCTCTGTGCATCATCAACCAACCAAAGGGTATACCCTGCAAGCCTGGCCCTGGATCATCAATCCCTGTATCCCAGAGCCCCGTTGTTCCAAGGTTATGCATACATCATTATTTACCTCTGTCTTACTTAGCCCATGCAAATCTGCCTAATTGTTTTCCCATTCGCCTTGTTATCCCATTCTCCTCCCCCTTCTTGTGCATTGCCACCCTCCTTAGCACCCAAACTATCCTGTGTCTATTTCCTACCCTGTGCTCCACCTTCGCCTCCCTCCCCCCTCCCCACAGCAAAGTCACCAGCAATGAATACCCTCCCCCCCTTTAGTATGGGCTATTTTTCTTAGTCTTTTACAGTATTGGTCCTATGCAATATTTCTCCTTTTGTAACTGACTAATTTCACTCATCATAATGTCCTCAAGGTTCAGCCATGTTATGTGATAACTTACATCTTCCTTGTTCTTGAAGGTAGCATAATATTCCATTATGCACCACAGTTTGTTTATCCATTCCTCAGTTGATGGACACTTAGGCTGTCTCCATCTTTTTGCTATTGTAAATAGTGTTGCTATGAACATTGTTGTGCATATATCTACTCATGGTATGGCTCGTATTTTTAGTGGGTAAATACCAAGTAGAGGAATTGCTGGATCATAAGGTATTTCTATTTCCAACCTTCTGAGGAAACGCCATATTGCTTTCCAGAGAAGTTGAACCATTTTGCAATCCCATCAGCAATGCAGAAGTGTCCCAGTCTCTCCACATCCTCGCCAGCATTTATTGTCCTCTACTTTTTTGATCTTTGCTGTTATTGCTGGTGTGAGATGATATCTCATTGTTGTTTTGATTTGCATCTCTCTAATGGCTAGTGATTGAGAACATTTCTTCATATGTTTGTTGGCTGCCTGGATCTCCTCCTTGGTGAACTGTCTGTTCATGTCCTGTGCCCATTTTTTTAATTAGATTATTTGTCGTTTTCTTGTAGAGGTGTTGTAGTTTCCTATATATTTTAGAAATGAATCCCTTGTCTGATGTGTCATTGCAACAGATTTTTTCCCATTCTGTGGTTTCCCTTTTTACTCTTCTGGTGAAGTCTTTTGATGCACATAAGTTTTTAATTTTTACTATGTCCCACTCATCTACTTTCTCCATTTTTGTTTATGTAGTTTTCAAAATGTTTGGTAGTCTGTGTATTTCCTGAATTAGAGCCCTCACATTTGTCAGTATTTTTTTCATTGGTGGCCTTCATAATTTTGGGATTCACATTTAGGTCTTTAATCCATGTTGAGTTGGTTTTTATATGAGGCATGGGGTGAAGGTCCTGTTTCAATCTTTTGCATATCACTTTCCAGTTCTGCCAGCACCATCTGTTGAAAAGACTATCACCAACCCATGTGATATATTTAGGTACTTTGTGAAAAATCAGTTGGCTGTATATGGATGGGTTAATTTCTGGATTCTTGATTCTGTTCCATTGATCTATCTATTTTACATTGTACCAGTACCAAGCTGTTTTCACCACTGTAGCAGCATAATAAACTTTGAAGTCAGGGGAGTGAGAGGCCTGCAATCTTATTCTTCTTCTTAAGCAGTGTTTGCTTATCCTGGTTCTCTTTCCTATCCATATAAAGTTTAAAATTGTTTTTTCCATCTCTTTGAAGAATGTTGTTGGAATGTGGATTGGGATTGCATTATATGTGTAAATTGCTTTGAGCAGTATTGACATTTTCACAATGTTAAGTCTTCCTATCCAGGAATATGGTACATTCTTCCATTTTTGTAGGTCTCTTTTGGTTTCTTATAGTAGTTTTTCTTCTGTAGGTCTTTTGTTTATCTGGTTACATTTGTTCCTAGATATTTCATCCTTTGGGTGGCTGTTGTAAATGCATTGCTTTCCTAATTTCCTTTTCAGAGCTGCCATTTTTGGTATAGAGGAATCCAATTGATTTTTGTATGTTGATCTTATATTCTGCCACTTTGCTGAATCTTACAATGAGGTCTAGTAGCTTTTTTACTGAGGCTTTGGGATTTTCTATGTATAGAAGCATATCATTTGCAAATAGAGTTTTACTTCCTCTTTGCCAATTTGGATGCCTTTAATTTCCCTGTCTTGCTGTATAGCTCTTGCTAAGACTTCCAGCACAATATTGAATAGGAGTGGTGACAAAGGGCATCTTTGTTTAGTTCCTTTTCTCAGAGGGAAGGCTTTCAGTTTCTCTCCATTGAGAGTAATATAGGCTATTGGTTTTGTATATATGCTCTTAATTATCTTGAGGAATTTCCCTTCAATTCCTACTTTGTTGTGTGTTTTTATCACGAATGGATGTTCTATTTTGTCAAATGCCTTTTTCTGCATCAATTGATATAATCTTGTGTTTCTTTTCCTTTTTCTTATTTATATCATTTATCATTTTTCCAATGTTGAACCATCCTTGCATCCCTGATATGAATCCCACTTGATCATGATGTACTGTCTTTTTGATGTGCTGCTGGATTCTGTTGGCTAGGATTTTTGTTGAGAATTTTGCATCTATGTTCATGAGGGATATTGGTCTATTATTTTCTTTCTTAGTGACGCCCTTCCCTGGTTTTGGTATGAGGGTTATGCTTGCTTCAAAAAATATATTAGGAAGTTTTCCATCCTCCTCTATATTCTGGAATAATTTGAGTAGAATTGGTGACAGCTCTTCCATGAATGTTTGGTAGAAATCACCAATGAAGCCATCTGGGCCTGGACTTCTTTTGGGAAGGAGTTTTTTGATGATCTGATCAATTTCTTCTTTTGTTATGGGTATGTTCAGGATTTCTACTTCACTGTGTGTAAGTTTAGGTAGATTGTGTTTATCTAAAAATGTATCCATCTCTTCAAAGTTTTCAAATTTGTTGGAGTACAACTTTTCATAGTATTCTGTTATTATCCTTTTGGTTTCCTTGGGTTCTGTTGTGACATCGTCCATATGGTTTCTAAAGTGTGTTATTTGTGTCTTCTCCCTCTTTTCTTTTGTTAGGCTTGCCAATGGAATGTCAGTTTTTAAATCCTTTTAAAGAACCAGCTTCTTGTCCTATTGATTCTTTCTATAGTTTTTCTGTTTTCTATCTCATTTATTTCTGTTCTAATGGTAGCGTAGTAGTTCCGAATCAGGCTGTGCACCTAAAGGTTGGCAGTTCGAAACTACCAGCCATTCTGCAGGAGAAAGATGAGAGTTTTTGCTCCTGTAAAGGTTTACAGCCTTGGAAACCCTATACAGGGTCGCTATGTGTTGGAACCAGCTCCATGGCACATAAGAACAACAATCTTTTTTATTTCTTTTCTTTTGATTGCTGTAAGTTCCCTCTGTTGGTCTGTTTCTAATTGTTGTAGATGATGTGTTAATGTGTTAATTTTGGTTCTTCTTTTTGAGGCATTTATTGCAATAAATTGTCCTCTCAACACCACTTTCACCGTGTCCCAAAGATTTTGGTATATTGTGTTTTCGTTGTCATTTGTTTCTAGGAACTTTGTGAGGTCATGTTTAATTTCTTCTACTATCCAGTCGCTTTTCAGCAAGGTGTTATTCAATTTCCATGTATTTGACTTTATTTCCTTGCTCTTCCTATTGTTGATTTCTAATTTGCTAGCATTTGTTGTCTAAGAAGATCTTTTGTAGTATTTTGATATTTGTAAATTTATGGATATTTATTTTGAGTTCTAAGACATGATCTATTCTGGAGAATGTTCCATGTGCACTGGAAAAGAATGTGTATTGTGCTGTTCTTGGGTTGAATGCTGTGTATACATCTATAAGGTCCAGTTGGCTAATTGTGTTTGTTTAGTTCTTCTGTGTCTTTGTCAAGTTTCTTTCTGGTTGTTCTATCCATTTTTGAAAGCGGTGTATTAAAATCACCCACTATTTTTGTAACTCCATCAATTCCTTTCTTCAGATCTATCAGAATTTGCTTTATGTATTTTGGAGCTCTTTCATTGAGAGCATAGATGTTTATTGTGGTTATGTCATCTTGTTCAATTGTCCCTTTCATCATGAGATAATGTCCATCTTTGTCTATTATGCTGGCTTTTGCCTTAAAGTTTATTTTATCAGAGATTAGTATTGCCACTCCTGTTCATTTTTTATTGCAATTAGCTTGGTATATTTTTTTTCCATCCTTTGACTTTAAATCTCTTTTTGTTTCTGTATGTGAGATGTGTCTCTTGCAGACAGCATGTTGAAGGATCTTGTTTTCTTATCTATTCTGCCAGCTGCTCCATCTCTCCACATCATTATCTCTGCCTCCATCTCTGGTGTCAGTGCTTCTCTGGGTAGGATCCCCCTCTCTGCTCTTCTCCCTTGATGATCCCAGGGACCTCTTCTCCTATACTGCTAAGTCAATCACTCCCCTCCTTTTGCTACAAAATGCCTACCTTTACATTTCCAGCCCTCACATTCAGTCCTGATAACAATTATTCACTATTGTATCACAAGAGACCTATCTGCATCTCCTTTCATCAGCCCCACCCAGATAGATTGGATACTACTCAGTGGATAGTCTACCTTCCTCCACACCCTCTGGATCCAGACTCCCTCTTGAAAGCTTGTAAACCAATCACTTCTTGCCTTTGTAGTCTCCCCATTTTGGGTAGCCAATGTCCAAGTTGCCCATCCCTGTCTTCTCTGTGTATGGAGGGGATGGGAATAATCCTCACTGTAAAGCTTTGTTTCCTCTTTTGAGCTACTACATCCATAGGTGTAGGTCATTTTCATCAAATTATATCAGATTACTCTTTTTTCCTCTTCTTTCTTATTCTAGATAAGCTCTGATCATCCAGTCATTCAAGGCAGGTCAAATGGTTATTATCTGCAAGTGTGGGTGTTGTTGTGCATATATGCCTCTCTCCAGTACTTATCTTACAGTGTCACACCAGGACCCCACATACGGGCATTGGGGGGTAATGTGATTATCTTTTTATGTTGTTGCTCTTAAGTGCTGTGGAGTTGGTTCCGACTCATAGTGACCCTGTATAGGGTTTCCAAGGAGCAGCTGATATATTTGAACTGCAGACCTTATGGTTCAAAGTCCAGTACTGATCCTACAGTGCCACACCAGGAGTCCATATCTTTTATGTGTTGTTGTTGTGAAGTGCCATCGAGTCAGTTCTGCCCCATAGCGACCCTATATAGGGTTTCTGAGGAGCAGCTGGTGAGCTTGAACCACTGACCTTGCAGTTCAGATGGCTTTGCAGTCTGGCGCATTAACCCACAGCACCACACCAGGTAGTAGGACCTTAATAAGTACTTATTCATTGTACTAATGTAAATGATCACTGGCTAAAGTGTGCCTCCCACATTCCCTATTAAGTGGTGGTCTAGTAACAGCTGCAGAGAAGCCAGAACTGCTGAGGAATGTTGGTTAAGCTAAAACGCAACTAAAGCAAAGATTCCACATGCATAAAAATAGTCATATCGAGTAGCAGAACACAGTTGTTTTTTTTGACATTCAAATCATATCTATGTTTAAGGCCCTAACATACAAAATAGTACATAAAGTAATCATTCACAGAATGTCAAATTTCATAGCTTATTCTCACTTGGGTATGACATTTTGTTAAAAAACTGAAATACTCTTTGAGATTTGGTTGTGTTAGATCTCTAACCTAAATCCACACAAAATGAACATTGCATGTTAAAATTCCTACTCTTTTCAAAGTATTGCATTGGAAACATAATGAAGAACAGCTGTTGTTGTCTTAAAAGACCATCAGCGTGCACTCAAATAAAGGTATTATACAAAAGCCTGTTTTCAACAGAAGCGTTAAATTTGCTGACCAGTTGTTGTTGTTGTTAAGTGCCATTGAGTTGGTTCCAACTCATAGCAACTCTCTATAAAGTTTCCGAGGAAGAGATGGTGGATTTGAAACGCTGACCTTCTGGTTCACAGTCCAGTGCTTATCCTACAGTGCCACACCAGGATTACAGCGTTCACTGATGGGAAGATTATTTTACAGAAACCATAACTTTTTACATGAAAGAACCAAGGCATTAGGCATCTTTTGCCATGTATGGGTATATGATAGATTCCACAGAGGGACGTAATATACTATTATTTGAATTTGTTACAACGAACTTATACTGTCTTTTGTAATGTTAACTTTTCATTTACATTTAACAAAAGCATATAAAAATGCATAAACCTTAAATGCACAACTCAATTAATTTAACAAAACCCACCCTCCCACAAAACCAACACTAGGATCAAAATATAGGCGATTATCAGCATCCTGAAGTTTATGCCTCCTTCCATCACTAATACCTTTGTACCAAGATTAATGACTATCTTGACTATTTTTATTTCTTTAACATTACATAAATGAAATATTATGTAGCTATAATAGATACTGGACTCCTGGTGTGGTGCTGTGTGTTAATGCGTCAGACTGCAAAGCCATTTGAACTGCAAGGTCGGTAGTTCAAGCTCACCAGCTGCTCCTTGGAAACCCTATACAGGGTTACTATGGGTCAGAACCGACTCAACAGCACTTAATAACACCAACAACAAATAGCAGATACTGAGGAGCTCTGGTAGCATAGTGGTAATGAGTTGGGCTGCTAACTTCAGTGTCAGTAGTTCAAAACTACCAGTCGTTCCACAGGAGAAAGATGAGGCTTTCTGCTCCCATAAAGATTTACAGCCTCAAAAACCCTATACAAGGTTGTTATGAGTCAGAACCGACTCAATGGCAAACTACCACCACCACCAGTAGATACTGACATTTTTCTAACATGTTTATGCCAAATTATGTTCCTGCCAGTTGTTGTTTAGTGTATCCTAATTCCAGTTATTCTAATCCTCACTAATACTTTGATGTTGCTATTGTTGTTGTTGAGTGCCCTCGAGTCAATTCTGACCCATAGAGACCCTCTATAGAGTTTCTGAGAAGCAGCTGGTGAGCTTGAACCACCGACCTTGCAGTTCTAAGTGACTTTGCAGTTTGCAGTCCAGTGCATTAACCTATAGTGCCATATATTTTGTAGCTACTATTATTTCTTTGTAACAATAACTACAGCAACAATAATTGTTAATAATTATAAAATCATTTCAATTAAACAGAACATATGAGCCCTAGACAACTTAAAAGAAAAACCCATACAAAGATTCTATTACTTTTCAAATTTTATTATGTAAATGTTGATATATACAGAGAAGTAGAGAAAAGTATAATAAACTCTCCAAATGCATCGCCTATATGCTTCAATTTTTTTGTACCACATTAAAATACCATACAGACACCAAAATGCTTTTAATCTAAAAATTGTAGTATGATCCTTGAACAACAAGAATATTTCCTGCATAACTATACTACTACTGACATCTAATAAAATTTACAATAATTTTCTAGTTATTGTTGCTGTTAGCTGCCATCAAGTCAGCCCCTAAGTCATGTGACCTTACATGTGTCAGAATAGAACTTTACTCCAGCAGACTTTCAATAACTTGTTTTGGAAGTGGACTGCCAGGGTTTTCTTCCAATAACCTGAACCTTAATACATTGTTGTTGTTAAGTACCATCGAGTCGGTTCCTACCCATAGCGACCCTGTACAGGGTTTCCGAGGGTGTAAATCTTTACGGGAGTAGAAAGCCTCATCTTTCTCCCACGGAGCGGCTGGTAGTTTCGAACGGCTGACCTTAAGGTTCACAGCCTGATTCATAACCACTACGCTACCAGAGCTAGTGATCTAAAATAGATTATTGATTTAAGATTGTGATCCCCACATCTTTTCATTGTAAAATGACATATTTCTATTTCCAATCTTCAGTTAATCTGACATACAATAAGCACTGAACTGTGGATGACAAGGTCCTAGGTTTGAGCCCAACAGCCACTCTTCAAGAGAAAGAAGAGACTTTCTGTTCCCAAGATTTAAAGCCTTGAAAACCCAATACAGGGTTGCTATGAGTCAGAGTCCTTGCTAAGTTGTTAAGTGTTGTTGAGTTGATTCTGACTCGTAACGATCCTATACAGGGTCTACAGTGTTGCTGTTGCTGTTGTTAGGTGCCATCAAACTGGCTCTGATTCATAGCAACCTTATATACAACAGGACAAAACACTGTATCATAACTGTTGTTATGCTCGAGCCTATTGTTGATACCACTGTGTCAATCCATCTTGTTAGGGGTCATCCTCTTTTTCACTGACCCTCCATTTTACTAAGCACGATGTCCTGCTCCTGGGACTGGTCCCTCCAGATAATGTGTCCTAAGTACAAGAGGTAAAGTCTCACTATCCTGGCTTCTAAGGAGCATTCTGGCTGCACTTCTTCCAACACAGATTTGTTTGTTCTTCTGGCAGTATATGGTACTTTTAATGTTCTTCTCAAACATCACAATTTAAATGCATTGAGACTTCTATCGTCTGCTTTATTCTTTGTTCAACTTTCACGTACATATGAGGCAACTGAAAATACCACGGCTTGGGTCAGGTGCACTTTAGTCCTTAAATTGACATCTTTGTTCTTGAGCACTGTAAAGAGTCTTATGCAGCATATTAACCTAATGCAGTACATTGTTTGATTTCCTTAATGATGCTTCCATGAGTGTTGATTGTGGATCCAAGCAAAATAAGTCTGACAATTTCAATATTTTCTCTGTTTATCATTATATTATTTATTAGTTCAGTTGTGAAGATTTTTGTTTTCTTTACATTGAGGTTCAATCCATACTGAAAGCTATAGTCTTTGACTTTCATCAGTAAATATTTAAGTCCTCTTCTCTTTCAACAGGCAAGGTTGTACCATCTGTATATCACAAGTTGTTAATGAGTTTTCCTCCAATCATAATATTCTTCTTGATATCATCCAGCTTCTCGTGCATAGAAGGTAAGAATTCTCCAGAGTTATAGCATATATTTCCTTAATTTCATTTTCTATAGCTCTTCTTTTTCTTCTTTTCTAATACATCCTAGAGTAGCCTTGGTGGCATTGTGGGCAAGCACTCAGCTGTTAACTTAAAGGTCTATAGTTTGAGCCCACCAACCACTCCAGGTAAGAAAGATGTGTCAGTCTGTTTCCATGAAGGTTTTGTTGTTGTTATGTGCTGTGGAGTAGGTTCTGACTCATAGCGACCCTGTATAGGATTTCCGAGTCTGTAAATCTTTACAGAAGCAGAAAGCCTCATCTTTCTCCCGTGGAAAAGCTGGTAGTTTCGAACTGATGACCTTGAGGTTAGCAGCCTGATTCGTAACCACTATGCTACCAGAAACCCCATGGCGCAGTTCAACTTTGTCATTTAAGGCCACTATGAGACCTCATTTACTTGTTGGTAATGGGTCTTCATGGGAACACATCCTATACCCTCTCTTCACTTCCTAGGTATATGTTGATGCTAGACAAAAGATGACAGCTGGGTTAGAAAGATGTACTGAAATCATTCTGGATCTAAACTATGTAACCTCCACAGGCTAGAAGAAAGATAACAGTATTTGTTACTTATGTGGTGACCTTAATCTTGAAGGTGTTTCATAAACATTGGCTGTTAGATCAACAACTCTCTCTACATGTGACAGTGTTCACTGAAAATAATTTATTTTCGAAATATACAATAAGCTATGAATTATCAAAAATAGTTACTCTTATTAATCCAACAGGAATGTCACCATCTTTGGAACCAGTAATACTACATGACCTGATAGCAGAAAGGTTTTTTGTTTTGTTTTGTTGTTTTACTTTCAATAATTTGGAAGAAACCACAATAAGGAAGCAAGATTCTGATTCTGCCAATAGACATGAGCTGCACAATTATTCAGGGGATATTTGTTTCTTCAATGCACTATGTCAATTCCTGATGTTTTTTTATAGTCTCATGAGGCATATTACTGGGTCTCCTAAGTGGAAAAAAGCTAGAAGAATATTAAGCCCAGAATATGAAGGATGGACATTCACCATGTGTTGAGCAGTCTGGAAATTATTGTTTAATATGAATTTATTAGATGATTGCTAAGTCAAAAGAACATAATATCCATTATGTAAATGTGCAGTCGTGGACACCGTGCCCCAATACTTATTAACTCCAAGCTGAATGTTGAATGTTGTGCATCCAAAACTAAACATGTTCAAGTAGACAAGTACTTTGTCATGAAAAAGCAGGACCATTCACTAAGTAGAACATTATGTCCTACAAATGAGAGTGCTTTTTCTAAGACAATATTAAAGGCTCATGCCAGAAAAAGTGGGAGCTGGGAAATAAAGAATATAGCAGCAAAAGAATAACATTTCATTGCTACCCCAGCAAGTTCACATTTTGTTCTGCTTCCCTTTGAACAGATGACCTGAAAGTTCAGGGTGACTCTGTGTGAAGAAGGCTGATGGTTAGATTTTTCAAATCTTCCAAGGGTTTTTAAAAAAAAAAATTGTCCTCTTGGTGTCATTATGCATCCCAGTAGGTGACTTTTGTATAATTAGTCAGTGCATCTGCTTACCTAGCATTTAAACATGAATTTGTGATTCTGTGATGAAGATGATGATGATGTGTATATGTGTGTGTATATAAATTTGAGTTTTATAAAAGTTGACCTGACAAGCTTTTACACATATGGCCTACAGAGAATAAAGAGCTTTTCTATTTCATGAGTCTTCCTTTGGCTATGAGGGAGTTCTTGTTATATAAGAATTGCCTTTGATGCTTCAAAAAGCTGTGTACGCTTTACATGAGCAGTGAGAAGAAGACTTTGCCTTCATTTCCCTTACTACAGGCTTATCTTTCTTTGTAGACTCAATCACAACACAGTGTTTCAAGGTGCCCTGGTGGTGTAGTGAGTTAATTATTAGGCTGCTAATTCTGGTGTGGTGCCGTGGGTTACTGTGCTGGACTACAAAGTCGGTTTGAACTGAAAGATCGGTAGTTCAAGGTCACCAGCCATGCCCTGGAAACCCTATACAGGGTCACTATCAGTCGGAACCAACTTCACGGCACTCAACAACAACAATCAAAATGGTAGTGGTTCTAACCCACCAGCTGTGTCAAGGGAGAAAGATGAGGCAGTCTGTTCCTACAAAGGCTTAGAAATTTTGGGAAATGTTATGGAGCAGTTTTAATGTGTCCTATAGTGTGGCACTATGGGATAAAGCACTGGACTGCAATGTTAGTTTGAACCACAAGATTGCTGGTATTCCAGCTGCTTATTGGAAACTCTATACAGAGTTGCTCTGAGTGAGAACTGACTCAACAGCACTTAACAACAACAATAACATAGTGTCACTATGAGCTGGAATCAATGTTACAGTATTGGGATGAGCCAAGTGTTTAGTATGGAGCAGATGTTCATTGAATAATTGTTGCATGAATATATTAGCGAATGAATTGCTGACTAGTGTAAATAAGGTCATGTGTTTGAGGCACGTCTTGAACTTGGTGAGATTTTTTTTAAAAAATTAATCAGCTTAATAATTTCCTGTTAAATTGGAATTATTTAATTGTTCAAGTGATGATTGTTTGTACAATTGGCAACTGAAAGTATGGGTAGAGTGCTGGGAAGGGCAGATTTTGGACCAGGGTCTTAGATCATTCCAGTTTAAAGAATTGCCTTTGAAACTGTGTCCTTATTGTTGTAATAACTTATAACTGTATTCTGCATGGGCAAAATATATTTTATAGTCTCCAGAAAGAGCAGCCACGAGAACATACAACAGTAACGAAGAACTTGTTCAACAGACAGCACCTAACTCTGACTTTCATGTATTTTCTGGTTTGGAGACTGTCCCTAAAACTTTACTGGACACCTGATATTTCGTCCCTTGAAGACGACTGACTTATTTTTCTAGGGTCAAATCCCGTGGCATCATGTTTTGCCTTTGGAGGAGATTCTCTGCTTTCGTTTTCATCTGGGTCTCCCAGAGCTGTTTGTTTCCTCCTGGTTTTGTTGGGAACCATTCCAATCATTTTCAGCAACACTGGTTATCAGTCCTTACTGTTCTAGCCAGCTAGGATCTTTCTAGAGAGTGAATTAGCCATCATAAGAGCAATCAGCCATTTCAGGAAGAAGCTACATTGTCACCCTCTACTTGTTTTGGGATTTAAATTCTACCTATTATGCATGAAGCTTATCACCCCATCCACTTTGCTACACACCCTACTATGTTAAGTGAACTCTGGCATCTACTGCTCAGCCTGCCATCCCTCCGTTAGTGATACTCCAGAGAGCTTTATCTTTTCAGGTCTTTCTGGATTCTACCAGTTATTAATATACCAGGGGTGTTAGATTATATGTTGTCTGTTCTTTAAATCTTGGACATGATTATAGTATAACCAGCACTTTCTGGAGACCATTCTTCAAGAAATCACTCAAGAGGAAAGGGTAAGATATAAATAAAGAGCTCATGAGCATTCACAAACAAATGACAGATTGAATATCCTGACTTGTGTGTAATATCTCTAAATGACAAGTCTTTAGGTATGAGCACAGAAGTAAGAAGCAGTAGAAAGGTATGCTCAGTTTGACCCAAAAGTGTCTGTGGGTGTCTTGGATGGTCTGTTAGATGTGGTTCAAGGAAGTGATATTCACATAGGAAGGCCAGAAAACAAATATAATTTTTTACTCGGTCCCAGAGACAGTGAGACAAAGTATACCTTGACTTAAGGCCATACCGGGGGTTTCATTCTAGGACAAGATAACAAGTTGGAATTTTATGAGAAGATTTCTGTATGGTAAATATGGAGGGGTTAGCTAGGATTTGTGGGCTTCCTGAGGATTGGGCATTTGAATGATTCTGCAAACTGTAAGGGATCTGTCATAATTGTTGAGTACCTGGCAACAGGGTGATTAGGATGGATTCATATTGGTTTAGGACTGTGAGAACCTGATAAGGGGAATGGTTGGAGAATGGATTTAATCATCTGCTCAAGAAGGGAAAGTGGCCTCCAGCCAGGGTCTCATAACTGTCAAGGCAGTATTTAAAGGCAATGGTATTACAATAAAGAAGCAGGGTGGAGAAATGGGAATAAATCAAAGGAAAGGAACGCTAAAAGCAATAGTAAGAGCAGTCAGAGTAGTGAGAGAGGCAGTGGGCAGGGCGAGGTTGACCATTAGAGGAAAGAGAGCTAATGGGGAGAAAGAAAGTTTTTAAGGAGAGGGCTGGGACAATCAGTTAGTCCTATGGAAAAAGATGAAAATATATTTCTACCTCACAATATACATAAAATTAATTCCAAGTGAATCAAGGACTTTAGTGTGAAAGACAAAACTTTAAGAAGAAAGATAGGATGAAATTTTTACGTCAATGTAGGACTGATTTCTTAAATTATTAAGTGTGCTGCATTTACAGGAAAAGATTTATAAGTCTGACTTCATAAAAATTAAGAATATCTAGTCTGTGAAAGACACCAGTAGGGAGAATGGAAAGATAAAACACCAACTGGAAAAAGTTATTTGCAATACATACAAGTAAAATTGTTATTCAAAGTATTTAACAATCAATATTGCATAGGTAGAGTCCTGATATGGTGCTGTAGGATAAATCACAGGACCGCAAGGTCAATTTGGACAACGATGTCATACAGGATCGCTATGAGTCGGAACTGACTTGGTGGCACTTAACAAATATTGCATAGGTGTCTGTCAGGTAGGGTGGATGCCAAGTATAAACTAGTATTCTAGCAGTAGCAGTATTTTCCAGATAAATATCATCACTACATGTAACAAAGGATTAATACCCCTGAATACATAAAGAATTCCTAGAACTACATATATGGAAAAGATAAACATCCATGAATGAAGTGGGCAAATACCTGAGCAGGTATTTCACAGACAAGAGAACACAAAGCACTAAATTGATATGTGAAAATATAATCAACCTCATTAGTAACTATAGCAATTTAAACAATATACCAAAGTAAAATTCCATTTCTCAGTAAAAAGTTTTTAAATCACACTTAGTGCTGGCATAAATGTGGAGCAACAGGAACTCTCTTTCATATTGGTAGAATTGCAAACTGGCATGATCAGTTTGGAAGACAACTTGGCATTATCTCGAAGTTTTAATGTGCCTATATCCTCCAATCTAGTATTTCCACTCCTAAATATAAATACTGGAACAATATTTGCTCATGTGTACCAGGGTACATACACAAGAATATCATTTACAGGATTGATTATAATAGAAAAATGGAAACAAGTAAAATACCCATTGCTATTAAGATGGGTAAAGGTCTTATGACATTACATATTCACATAGTGGACGTTCTACAAGCAACAGTAATAATGAATTAACTGTATAACTACATGAATGAGTCTCAAAAACATATCACCGAATAAAAATATATAGATAGAATAAGGTTTTATCTGTGGTTTTCCTAGTAACTTACCTTTTTATTACAACTAAACCCTGTTTTATTTAAAAGTTGACAATTTTTTCTTATGGGAAAGCGGTGGCTCCAACATGAACTCCAGGGTCCATCGTTCAAACCCGCCAGTTGCTCTGTGGGAGAAAGATAAGGTTTTCTGCTTCCCCAGAAAATTCAAAGCCTCGAAAACCCTATACAGGGTCTCTGTGAGTCAGAAGTGATTTGATGGCACTTACCAACAACAACAATTTTCCGTATATTTTGAATAAGAAAAAGAATTTTAATTTGTGTATACTGTGATTTCAGTATTTGGTGTATAGAATTATATAACTACTTTTAAAAGACTAAAATTTCTCCATTTAAAATTAGCATTCACTGTTTAATGTGTAATCTTTGCACATTTATTCACAACTAAAGTAATTATTTTTAATTTAATTGAAAATTTTGGCCTTAGATATTTCATTATTTTTATGAGATACTTTACAGGTTGGATTATTTGCAATTAGATGACTAAACCTACTACAAATTTGTAATTAATTTTTATTCTAACTGATAATAAGGTTGTTTTCTAACTGATGACATTATTAATCTTTCTATATTCAAACATGGGGTAAGTAGACATGATAATATCTATTTATAAGATACTCATATTACAAATCATTTATTAAGTATAAAATTAATATTTACTGTGTAAGGTCAGAATTGACTCTACAGCACTTAACAACAACACCAAATAACAAGGTGCTATAAGATAAGCACTGGACCTCTAGGTCAGTTTGAACCTCAAGACCAGGTGTTCAAACCTACCAGGTGCTCCTCAGAAACTTTATACAGGGTCACTATGAGTCAGAATCCCCTTGATGGCACTTAACAACAACAACAACAAACAACAATAACATCTAATAACCCATTGCTGTCAAGTCAATTCTGGCCCATATAGGGCAAAGTTGAAATCACAGGGTTTCCAAGGCTATCATCTTTACAGAAGTAGACAGCTACATCTTTCCATCAACCTTGCAGTTCAGACTGACCTTGAGGTCAAGTGCTTAGCCTATGATGCTACACTAGAACTCATGGAGTAGCTGGTTTGAATTGCCAGTGTTTTGGTTGGCTGCCGAGTGCTTAAACACTGTGCCACTAGGGCTTCTTGAATACCTATTACAGTAAATTTAAAAATCTGTGAGATTAATTATTTCTCAATTATTGTAGATGGTATACAAATTTAAATATATAGACACATGCTTAGAAACATAAACTTGTAATAATATTCTTCCCAGTCTCAAAAATTATAT
>NW_006408664.1:2387154-2413028 GCF_000296735.1 Chrysochloris asiatica | reverse complement strand
ATATATATATATATATACCAGGTTCTGGTGTGGCATTGTGGGTTAATGCACAAGACTGCCGTTTGAACTGCAAGGTCAGTGGTTCAAGCTCACCAATCACTCCTTGGAAACCCTATGCAGGGTCTCTGTGGGTCAGAACAGAGTCGATGGCACTTAACAACAACAACTACATATATACATACCTAAACCAAAAAGGTTATTTGCATTGTTCCAAGGAACTAATATATTTGGATGTTATTTTTTAAATAGAATGGTGGGAAAGTTTATGGTTCTCTCAAGGCTTGAATACATTTGACATTTCTGTAAGATATCAGCTCACTACATTGTAGTTGATTTCTAATTCCTAGTATGTTAGAGCACAGTATGCCATGAAATACCCTCATCTTAGTCTATATATGACTTTCTTTTTATACCTATGAGACAGACCATTTATAACTAAGTGGCTTAGTTACATTTCATTTTTTATGTTTTCATGATGAAAAGGCAATGATTATTGTGTTCTCCATTTTCCATTACCAGACAGGTAATTTTATTCCTGCATTAACGCATTATGCCTCTTTCAGAAGTGTTGAAAAACTGTTATGCTGTACATTCATTTCATTCTTACTAGGTCTGGCATTGAAAACTCTAGAATATACTGCAGGATAGGCCATTATCAAATGCAGAATCCCCTATAGAAAGAGATGGAGATCTAGGACAAGTGAAAGAAAGACCTACAGAATGGAAATTAAAATAGCCTCTGAAAAACTTAACAATGAAACAGCTCCAATTACACTCCCAGGCAGAAACACCACAAATGACTCCTTGCTCACAAAGAAAATCAACCCAGGAAAATGTGCTGATTTACATAGCTGACATGGCTGCGGAAAAAAAAAAAATAGACATGGGGAGAACATAGCTTTCAACCAACAAAAAAGGCAGGAGAAGAATTAAATTTGTACCGGGAAATTCATGATGGAAAAAGAGGTCTTCCTTGTGAGTGTCACATAAAAGGGCAGGGCCAGGGCTCTGAAGTGAGGGCAGTCACCAGCTCCCTGCCTGTATTTCAGCCTGGATGCAGCTCCAAGAACCCTCCAATGCAAATGATGCTTTAAGAGGGATTCATTACATTCTGTAATGGGCATTCAGAGGTGACCATACTTGCATAGATTGTCTGTCAGTTAGGTCTCTCTTATTACAGTCTCTCTGCTAGGTGTTATGTAATCTCCCATTCCTTTCTAACAGATTGAAAAAGCACACTTTGATGTACCTCTTATTAATTTCACTGGCTTTTAAATTGTCTGAACTGTGGAGGCTCACTGTAATGCATCAGTCTGTTCATTACAGTTCTTGTCTACTCATGGGTCTGGAAAATGAATGAAATCACCTAGAAATTGAAATATGTACTACTGTTAAATTACCCAGGAAGGAGGTTTGTCTGTGTCAGTGAACGTATGAGGACATACATGCAGCGCGCTTGAGTTTCCAGGGAAAGGTATATCCGGTGTATATTTGAAAGCACATATCTATCCTAATATCCCTAGCAATCCTAAGCAGCCCATAATAGCATTTGTATTACCCTTTATATCATTCTTTTTGAGTTTCATTTTTCCTTCTCTTACATAAAGGTGAAAGGGTAAGAATGATGGTGATCAGAGTTGGTGAACAGAGTCAGCATTTCTAGCACAGAACACCTCTCTCTGTGTCACTCATACAAATAAACATTTACACATCATCCTGTCAGTAGACCAAAAGATCCTAACTTCATCTTAAAATCTGGAGATGGTGATAAGAAGTGTCCACATTCTGGAAAATGAAACTAAGTCCCATAGCCACAGATCCTGTCCTCATAACAAAATAAAAACACACCTACATTTTCCAATTCATGTTCAGGCCCTAGCCCAACCCTTTAACAACTGTATGGCCTTAGATAAGTTACTCAACGTCAATACCTTGATGTCTAAAAAGTTACATAAACAATATTTAGCTGCAGGGCTTTGCAACCTCAGTACTATTAATAGTTTGAGCTGGGTAATTTTTTTGTTAGGGCCTGTGCAGTGTAGCATATTTAACAGCATCTCTGGTCTCTACTCACTAGATGCCATAGCTGCTGTGTGCCGTGGAGTCGGTTCTGACTCATAGCGACCCTATACAGGGTTTCCAAGGCTGTAAATCTTTATGGGAGCAGAACGCCTCATCTTTCTCCCGCAGAACAGCTGGTAGTTTTGAACTGCTGACCTTGCGGTTTGCAGCCCAATTCATAACCACTACACTACCTTCCCAAATTGTGGCACACAAAAGTGTTTCCTTTGTTGTGGTTGTGTGCCATGGAGTTGATTCTGACTCATAATGACCCTGTAAAGAGTTTCTGAGATTGTAAATCTATATATGCGGCAGAAAGCCTCATCTTTCTCCCAAGAAGTAGTTGGTAGATTCAAACTGCTGACCTTGTGGTTAACAACCCAATGTATAACCCACTATGCTACCACGACTACTTAAAAATGTCCTTGTTGCTGTTGTTGTTAAGTGCCGTGGAGTTGGTTCCGACTTATAGCAACCCTGTATAGAGTTTCCCAGAAGTGGCTGGTAGGTTTGAACTGTCGACCTTGCAGTTAGCAGTCCAGTGTTTATCCTACAGTGATCACACATTGTCAAATGTGCCTTGTCAAATGCTTCAATGTGTCAGATATTTTTCTAAGAGTGTTGATCAATTAATCTATTCTTTCCTACAAACAGAAAAGCCAATTGCTCTTGAAACTGATTCTTGGTAAGCCCATGTGTATCAGAGTAGAGCTATTGTTATTGTTATTAAGTGTTGTTGTTAAGTACTGTTGAGTTGGTTCCAACTCATAGGAACTCTTTTTAGGGTTTCCAAGGAGTGGCTGGTGAGTTTGAACCAGCAACCTTTCAGTTCAAACCAATCTTGTAGTCCAGCGCATTATTCTGGGGCACCACACCAAGACTCTGAGTGGTTCTAAGTGGTTGATTTTTCCAGGTTTTTTAGTGGTTGATTTTTCACAAGTGGATCACCGTGCCTTTCTTCTGAGGTGCCTCCATCCAACCTTTCTGTTAGCTGCTGAGTGTGTTAGCCATTTGTGTCACTCAGGGACTCCAACAAACAGAGAGCTGGGTACTATTCTTATGTACATTGTACAGATGCAGAAACCAAAGCACAGCACAATGAAGTCACTTCCTAGAGGTGAAAAAGCTTTTGAATAGCAAGCCAGGCATCAAATTCCACATGTGAACTTTGTACCTCTAAGTATGTATTTTGTACCTCTACTCTTTTCTGCCTGGAACTGGTAATTGTACGTACCTCATAGAGGTGTTGTGAATACTGAATGACTGAACAACTGTAGCGGTTATCATTCTTGTCAGTGTTCTTGTGGTCAAGAGCACAGCGTAACCCATCTGCATGGCAAGGTTTTATCCATGGATCTCAGAGCCAGCAGCTGCTCTCCCACATCCCAAGTCTGTGCCTAAGGGTAAAATGGCCAGGTAGCATCTGAGCTGAGCTTCTTCCCCATCTGCCAATTCCCACTTCATGGCAGTCCTACCATTCCATCTCCAACACTATTTCACTCTGTGGTTCAGGAAAATCAAGGGACTTCATCTCTAGACAAAAGTGGGAGATTGCATATAGAAACAATGGCCCCCAATCATGGTTGCAAATGTAAATTACCTAGGGAGCTCAAAAATACAGATAGATGCACAGGACCTTTATCCAGAGATTCTGGTTTAATTGGACTGGGCTGTGGTCTGGGTGTTGGGATTTTTAAAATCCCCTCCAAGTGGTACACAATCAATCACCAAGTGGTTTTAACATGTAGTCAGTGTCGCAAACCGCTCCTTACAGAACAAACTTATTGGTCCATGTGCTACAAATACAGTTTGCTGATTAAATTAAGGCACAATTTTATGTCACCAAGAGGTAACTAACCTAAAATTTGATCAGTAAAAATAAGCTAAACTCACTTGTGAAGAGGGAATGAATCAGAGAGAAGTAGAGTTTAAATTTGCTATTTTCACCAACAATTGCCCAGAAGATAGTCCAATTCTAGTTAAATAGCTCTGTTCTCAGGAGAGAAACTCAGTGACAATGGAAGAGGAGTCAAAACACCAGGCTGAAAGAGAAAAAAAAGATGAGTATTTAATGTCCAAAAATAAGGGATTAACTTAACAAAAATGGGTCATATTATGGAATTCTTTTGTTTCATAAAGATGATTGTTTTGAAATTTAGACATTGACACAGAGAAATGTCCACAAGATGTTATTAAATGAAAACCATGGGTTTCAAAATCACATTTTTTATTATTTTTTTTTGTAAAATGAAAATAGATATTCATAGAAAAATATCTAGAAAGAAGTACCCTCCAAATGCGGAGAAGTTTTTATTGAATGTCGGGGTTGAAGGTAACATTTTCTTCTTCTTTGCTTCTTGGTATCTGGTTTCTCTTCTAGGATAGGATTTGTGTAACAAAACATTTAATTTAAAATGTAGTTCTTAAGAAGATCCAAGTTTTGTGTACTAATTTCATGCTTATGAAAGCTTTCTTCTGTAATATTATCTGGCAACTCAGATAATCTACCTCAAAACTAAAAGGCCATCTTAGCTAGCTGGTTTCAGTTAACCAGTTAAAACTATCAGTTTTGTGTGTGTTTTTTTAAATTATAGATACAGCATTTTTAAATTTTTGGTTAAAAAATTATATAACAAAGCATTTGCTAATGGAACTATTTTTTACATTACATTCAATGACATTGATTCATCCTTCTGTGTAACCATCCTTGTCCAAACTAGTCTACCACCATTATGTATTCCACATAGACAATTGTTTTAAAGAGTACAATACTTAAGCAGACATACTTTTAAAAATTAAGTGCTGTAGGATAAGCACTGGACTGCTGACCACAAGGGTGGCAGTCCAAACCCACCAGCCACTCCATAGGAGCAAGATGAGACTTTCTGCTCCTGTACAGATTTACAGTCTCAGATACTCTCTACAGTGTTGCTATGAGTTGGAACTGACTCAATAACACCTAACCATAACAATAATAAACTGATAACAACAGCAAACTGTTGTTTGATTCAAAGCAGACTTATGAGGTTGTTTTGGTTTTAAGTTTAAGGTTTAAAGATTATCTCAGGGCAATAGTTTCAGGTGTTCAACCAGTTTCAATGGCTCCAGAAACTCTGGATTCCATTGAGAATTTGAAACTGTTCTGCTTTCTCTCCTCCTTTTGATCAGGATTCTTCTAATGACTCGTACATCAAAACAGTTATGGTAGCACAATCCAGTTCTTTTGGCCTCATAGCATAGGAGGCAGTTACTCATAATGGCAATTAGATATGTTTTTAATTTTCCCTTCCTATTCTGGTAACATAGTGGTTACAACTCAGGGTCAGCAGTTCGAAACTACCAGATGTTCATGGGAGAAAGGTGAGGCTTTCTGCTCCCATAAAGATTTACAGCCTCAGAAACCCTGTACAGGGTCACTAAGAGTTGGAACTGACTTCATGGCACATAACAACAACAACAACATTCTTATTAAACTTTTAATACCCTACACACTATGCAATGAACTAGGAAGAAAAAGAATGTTCAGAAAATTGACTGGGGTGTCCTATGAATTCATGACCCTAAGCCTTCAAATTAAAGAAAATAATAAACCCAAGAAGTATTGAGTTGCACTTACGCAGCAGTAGCAGGTGCTCTGTTTTTGATTAGTTAGTTTGCTTTTTGGTAAATACATGTACAATATAACTCTTGCCAACTCAACATTTTGCTACATACATCTTAATATTAATTACATTACCCTTAATCTGTGCCAACCTTTCTGTCACCACAAACAGAAGCTCATTGCTTCCCAAACAATAGCTTCCATGACTCTCTTTCCCAAGTGAATGACTGATATAGCCAAGAGAAAGACTGCGAAAGTCAGTAAACCAGGACCTAACCTCCTACCTGAACAATCTGACCTATGGTGAAGTCTTCCCGGAGGCTGCCCACAGATTCCAGGGGCCTTACCTGTGTCCTCATGCACATGACCATATGCATGTGACTATGCACTTTCATTTGGAGCACTGACGATGGCAATTCTTCCCCTGGTTGGGCCATCTGAAGATTCAGACCACTTCAGAATGATGTTGATTTTGAACTGCAGTTGAGTTTTCCTATAAAAGGGAACAGTAAAAGCAGTCAAAGAAATATTACTGGAAATGTCCAGAGGCAATCAAAATATAAAATATTAAATTTGCACTAACTGTTTTTATTTTGAAATAGAGTGCCTAATAAAACCACATCACCCAATACAGAGCTTTGCACATGATAAATATTTGATGAATGAATAAATGAGCAAACAAATGTAATCAAAAGCCATTCATGTAGAATAAAAATGAATCTTTCCTCATGTGGGGCAGGCCCCTCAATGAGACAGGTTTATCTTCTTTTGGGCTTTTAAAGTCATATTTTTTCAGAGATGAGTGACACACGGCTTCGTGGTTGAAATCAATTCACAGATGCCTTCTGCAGGAGTTCATATGATAAGCCAGGTGAAAAGACCTTGTGAATAACAAGGAAATATGGAGAAAAACCCTTTCTTTAGCACATGTACCTTTGTGGAATAATTACATCCTTTTTCAAAGTCATTTTTGAGGTGTGTTACATATAACATGCATGATTTTACAATAGCAGCTTAGTCATTACATTCTGGAATTAGAAATATTTTCAGGGAAGCATTTAGTTCATTCTCCCACCCCTCCTCTCCATCTCATATTGAAAAAACATCTAACTTCTCATATATATCGGTGTCTGATTGTGTCTTAAAGGATCCAAGGAAAGAATTTTTTGATTTTTCTCAGTAACTTTTCCAGGGTCTTATCTATCATAGTAAAATTAAGGGATTATTCATTTGACCCAAGGTATCATGGTTTATAATAATTATAATACGCATCATCCTGGTGAAAAAAAACCCTAAAAATAATTTCCTTAATTTAGTCTTTCTAATCTGAGTCAAATCTAAAATTAATCACCTATAATTATCAAACCTAATTTAATTAAAACTAGCTGTTCACCATCTGGTCTTATTTGTATGAATTTAAGAATGTACCATTTCATATGAAGTAACTCTACTTAACCAATTATGTTAAGCATAATTATTATGTCATTTATCTCAGTTCAAATTACATTTGTTGTCACTTGACAGAAAAGTAATTTATTTGATAAAAAATCAGTTGACCATCTAATTTCCCTGCCAAGTTGAAGTCTTTTATCTCAATGCATTACCATTATAAAAAGTTATAGGAAAACACTCTTTTTGAATTATGAGATTAGCTATTATCTGTATACAGTAAGCATAAATAATACTTGGATTCAATTGTCATTATGTTTTGAAGTTTGAAGACCTTTATCTGGTAAGCAAGGGAAAAAATAATGAAACTAAGAAAATAGATCAGGTAGTAGGATACAAGTAAGAATTATATGCACTGCTTCCTGCAGGATTCTTGATTGCCAGCTTTCCAATGCCATTTCCCTCTTTGTGGTTGATAAACCTTTTAATAGAAGAGATGAATAGCTACTATTTTATATCTATCTATATCTATATCTATCTATCTATCTATCTAAAAGATGTCTTTTAAAATAATGCTAACTTTTTTACATTTCCTTTTGAAGACTTTCTAAAAATTAATGGTATTATCCTAAAAAGTAAATGTTGCTTACTTAAAATCTTATCATTTGGCGATTTGGTCACTGAAAGAATGGCTATGTTTCTGAATAAGAAGAAACAGTTTTAAAGATAAGTCCACCATGCTTGAGTAGGAGCTGAGAAGAGACCCAGAGTGTAAAACAGAAAACAAAACAACACAAAACAAAAATGCAAACATTTGGGATTCTTGCTTTGGCTACAACTTTGCACAAGATAAGTGGAATCAAAAAGATAAAAGAGGAATAAGAAAGTATTAAGTGTCCAAATCTGAGAATTAGGACAAAAGAACTCTCTACAAGTGGGGCTAGTAAGGAGTCAAGTGTAGAGCATTTTTCCATTTCTTGTACTTATTCTATGCTACAGTCTGAGATATGTGTACTAGACATTCAAAGCTGTCAAGTTTCCATAGCAGAAGAAGTCAAGCAACAAGAGGGACTATAAAAATTTTACCAGCCTGATAAGCGCATAAATATGGTGAATGTTTGCAATTTTAATATTGGTTTTAAGTCTTAAAAATAGTAATCAGATATCAGTGTTAAGTCTTCTGAATTTAGCATTGTGCCTATGTAAAAAAATGTACTTATGGGTAAAGCAAGTACTTATGGATAAATGGGCACAATTTTTATAGTTAACTGTGAAATGATTCAGGAAAATAAAAAAATATATATGGATTTTCTTTATAAAGCAAATATAACGAAATGTTAGTTGTTGATGAATTTGAATGAAGGCTATATGAAAGCTATTTGCATAATTATTGCAATTCATCTATAATTTGCAATTATTTCTGAATGAAATTAAACAAATAAAGATGATAACCTTAAAGAGTTGCCTGTATCTAAATTAATAAGGTATTGTGATCAGCTGTTTGGACTAAGTTAGGTAAGTTCTTTAAGTTCTGTGGTTGGTGCAGTTGTTCGCCACTGCTTTCTCTCCTTCCCAACTCCAATGCCAGCTCCAGTCTAGAGTGTGGAGGGTTTCTTATTACGTCAGATAAGAAGTGGATCTCTATCAACTAAGGTATAAGCTATGAGAAAATTTGATACAAAGAACACAACAGCTGATGCTCTGTCCCTAAAGGGAGCAGAAAATGTTCTCTTTTTTCTCTGAACACGCATCTCAGTGGTAAAACATAGACCCCCACTTTTCCACTGGCTTCCGTGAAAACCAGATGGCATCTTTGGGATAGAATACTCAGGACTACAAAGGTGGCATATGGGTCAGTGCCAAGACGATCACTTACACGGCATCTGCAGATGGTGGTCCACCACATCCTGAGGCAGGAATAATGAGAACAACATCCACTTCATCATCATCTGAATATCCAAACAAACACCAGGGGAAAGTTAATGAAAACAGCACTGGGGCATGTCCCAGGAGAACAGTGAGGGTCGGCTGGCTTACCTGAGATGAAATGAGAACTGCAGCAAAACATATGCAAAATACTGAGTTTGCTTTAATTGAGAATCAAGGATGGTGGACCTTTAAAAGGGACTTTGTAAATGGCAATGCACTAAACAAAAGAAATAAGCTTTTCTGGCCACAAAGCAGATGAATGAAAACAAATATTTCTAAAATGTGGCAGAAATGGGTAGGACTTCTCTAAAATTAATAATACATGACTTTTATTAAGAAAGATAGGATGATTTTAGCACACTATCAGAAACTGAAATGGCAGTTTTCATAATGTATACAAGGAATGCAAACAGTAACCAGAAAATGTGATTAAATTAATCTTGATAGTTTTATCTGATTACTTTTAGCTCTGAACTTTGATAAGATAAACTGACTACATGGCTCCCAGGACCATAGCAAGTGTTGTAATTATATATTCTTCAACTTGCCTAAAATGGCACATCTAAATGCATTTATGCTTTTCAATGCCAGATATTCATGGTTTCTAATTATTAAAAAAATGATTAGCTTTTGCTGGGAAGAAAAAAGAAAGGAATTATTAGATGAAGGATGAGTAGATAGATGAAGAAATGCATGGAAAGATGGATAGACAGATGGATTCATGGAAGGATGGATAAATAAAAAGTCAAAAGATGAATAGAAGGTAAATGTAAAGCTGCTGGTCTGATTAGCATCAAAATATTGAAAAAAGTCTTTGGCAGATACAATTCTTAAATAGTTCATTATATTGTATCTAGAGCAATAAACTAAATTGGCAGTCGATTTTCATTTTTCTTGGTTTTCTTTCACTCTAACATGAATAAATACATAAAATGCAGCACTGATATTCTGCCTTTGTGAAAATTCTATACCTCATATTTTAATTTCTTTAGTGGTGATTATTTATCCATTCATTCATTTACTGTTTTTATTCACTAAATGCTGAGTACCTCCTCTGTGTTAAGCACTGTGTCAGGCACATATGGAGATAAGATTGGAGACTAGCAGAACCAGACCTTCACAGAGTTTAGTTCTTGTGTAAGTAACGGACACTAATCAAATAGTTGTATAATAAATCCTTAATTACAAACTGTGATAATTGCTATGTAGAGAGGGCATATTGAAATTGAATAAGATAATCGTTGCCATTGTTAAGTGCCTTTGAGTCAGTTCCGACTCATAGTGACCCTGTATAGGGTTTCCAAGGAGCAGCTGGTGAATTTGAACTGTCAACATTGCAGTTCAAACTGACCTTGTAGTTCACTGCATTATCCCATAGCACCACATATAGCCCAAGAAATTCTGTTGAAACATTCATCTCTCAATTAATCAAAGCCTCTCTTTGGTGAGCCAAATTGAGAATGATGAATTTGCTTTTGTTTCATTTATTGTGAACTGTTTCATTTATTATAAGCTGTCTTCCATAATTTCAGGATGAATTTGGTATGAATTTTCTTCATAATCCTGAATTTATCTTGAACTTTTTTTCTGTCCAAACAAATGTGCTGTGATCAGTTAAATCAAATCATTATGATCATGTTTCTTATAATGTCCTAGAATGATAATTCAAATAGTTAATTGCACATATTGCTTTGAAATGTCTGGCCCTTCTTTTCTCCTTCAGACTGAATCTGTGTCTATTTTTTCCAGATTTTCTTTCTTGTGGCAGGACCTTCTTTTTAAGAACAAAAAGTTTGGGGAGCATTGTATTTTTTCCATCGATTTTAAAAACCTTTCTGGCTGTTTTGTTTGTTTTGTGGGGTTTTTTTTTTTTTCCTTCTTCTATTATTTGTATTTTTTATTGGTCCAAGCTATATTTAGCATTTGTTTCTGTAGTTCAAAATTTATTTTGAGAGATTAGTGCCTCTCCAGACTTGGTCTCTTCCCACAACCTCAACCCCAGAACATTGCTTCCTACCTGAGAACTCCACCTATTAGACTTATGTTACTGAAATCTACCTTTTAATGGCATGATGGAAATAGCACAGAATTAATGGTCTAGAGGCTTGAGCTAAATCCATTAGAAAAGGTTTACTAGTCACTTAACCTCTCTTTAACTCACCTATCAAATGTAGACAATACAAGGGCAAAAAATATTCCTACAAAGTCATAGAAACTTTTATTAAACAGAAATACCAAAATCTGAAGCTAGTGTTTCTTGACATATCCTCCAGCTAGATCTATATGCTTCTGCAAGTGGTGTTTCCATCTTTCTAACTCTTCCCTGAAGAATTCTGTGCCCTTCCATTTACACCACACGAAAATGATAGTTTTGACATCCTTGAAGGACTCAAATCATGTCCCATTTAAATGTTGCTTGAGTTTGTGAACAAACAAAAAAAGTCAGAAGGGGCAAGAATAAGGTTTTAGGGTGGTTAAGGTAAGTTTTCCCAACAAAACTCTCATAGGACAGTCCTAATAACTCTTGAAGAATGAGCAAGTACATATCATGTTGGAAAAAAATTCCTCAGTGCAAATTTCCTGGCCTTTTTCTCATCAATGCAGTTCTCCATTTTCTTGAAACTGTTTCATAAAAAGCCTCTATGATCATCCAGTATAATTCAAGAAAATCTATCAAGACAAACCCTTAGGGATCCCAAAACAACAATTATCCCAGAAACATTCTTTTTTATTCTTTTGTTTCCTTTTTTCTTTTTTGCCTTCCCTTTCACCCAAGTCGTAATCTATTAAATTTATCTTTAAATTTTTAATCTAAGGCCTGTGGCACTGTGGATTAATGCACTGGACTGCAAAGTTGGTTTGAATCGCAAGGTCGGTGGTTCAAGCTCACCAGTCACTTCTTGGAAACCCTATACAGGGTAGCTATGGGTCGGAACCAACTCGATGGCACTTAACAACAACAACAGATCCCCTTGGGAGCCACTCATTTGATTAGTTTTGTGAAGTTTCCCTAAGGAGACTAAGACAGTTGATTTCAGTAACATAAGTCTGAGAGAACTTGTCGGTAGCCATCCACTGTTCCCAGAGAACTGTTTAACCATGTTTTCTTTGGAATAAGTCCATGCATATATGAACTGGAATCCTAGTAGCAATACTTTTTGACGTAGCCTTCATTTAGTCATTTTGAAGAGCTATTATGATAAAGAATAATGGATATTTAAATGCTGTGAAAGCAATATGTTAACTTGAGGCATTTAAAATGTAATTATTATCTGCTTATATTCCTTTATTTGTTCTTATTAATGCAGCTCAGCAGCCTTCATCAGAATAGTCCAAAGTCTAGCACACCATAGACATTGAATAAGTATTAGCTCCTCCCCTCCTTGCTCAATAAAAATTTAAAATGTCAATTTAAATGTAGAGTAAACTGAGATCAATGGAGTTGGTTCTCTCAGGACATTCCACTGCTGCAGTGTTTTACTTAAGCAGATAGATGGAAAATGTAGTGTTTCACAACAGAACAGGACATTCTTGTGAGTTGTTTCTGACTCATAGCAAACCTGTAGAAGGTTTCTGAGGCCTTTAACAGAAAGTCTCACCTTTCTCCCATGTAGCGGCTGGTGAGCTCAAATCTCAGATCTTGTGGTTTATAGTCTAGTGCTTATTGTACGGAGACACCATGCTCCCTAGCAAAACAGGATAGTTGCTAACATATACAGTAAATGTGCATATGTTGTTGTTGTTATGTGCTGTGGAGTTGGTTCCAACTCATAGCGACCCTGGATAGGGTTTCCGAGGCTGTAAATCTTTACGGGATCAGAAAGCCTCATCTGTCTCCCGCGGAACCGCTGGTAGTTTCGAACTGCTGACCTTGCGGTTCGCAGCCCGATTCGTAACCACTACGCTACCAGAGCTCCTTTTATATCGAGATATTTGTTCCTCCTGGCTAGGTTTGTACCAAGGTGCTTGACTGGATTTCCGCCCCACTTACCCCCAGGTGAGCTCTCTTTGTTCAGTGTCTAAAGGGCACAACCAGATGCCAGCTCTGTCATCACATTTCAACTGAGAGAGTAGAAACTTCTAGCAGCTAGTGATCACTTGAATATTATTGAAGGTAAAAGTATTGCCCCAAGTCTACTGGTGAGTGGAAGAGGGGGAAAGGCAGCAATGAAGAAATGGGCTGAGTTCAACCACAGTCCAAACACTCCCGTTGACCTGGAGATGAGAGAGAGAAGAGGAAGGGCTTGTTGGTCCAAAGTGTGGTGAGACCTGGGGACACTTGAGCCCATGGACAAGGACACAGCCACAGAGGGCTAGAGGTAAGAGTGAAGCATCCAGCTGATATGAAGTGAGGGGAGATGCACAAGAATACCCAAATTTGCAGCCAGTACCCATTTGACCTAGCCTCGATGGCTTGATGATCAGAACTCAACTAGAGGAAGATTACAACAACAAAAACAAAATTTTAATTTTTTGATAAAGGAAACAAGGCTAAATTGCTACAATTTGATGAACCTGACCTACACTTGTGGAGGTGGTAATTCTAAATACCAACAGAGAGGGAAGGCATCTTCATATCAAGTATCAATGCTATCCTCTCTGTACACAGGGTAGATAGGGACAGGCAACTTAGACATTGGCTACCTAAAATGAGGAGGTTTTAAAGAGAGGAAGTGACTGGCTTACAAGGTTTCAAGAGGGAGTTTAGTTTAAGAGTGTGTGGAGGAAGATAGAGTCCCCACTGAATAGTTTTCATCTTGTCTAGATGGGTCTGGTGAAAAGAGATGGGGATAAGATTCGTATGATACAATAGTGAAAAATTGTTATCATGACTAATTGCGACTGACACAATTGAAAAGGTAGAAGTTTTGTAACAAAAACAGGGGAGTAGTTAATCCAGAAACAGAGAACCCTAGGACCATCAAGGGAGAAGAGCACAAGCGGAATGCGGGACCTTATCCAGAGAAGCAGTGATACCAGAGATAGAGGCAGAGATGGGGTCATGGAAAGAGGGAGTGGCTGAGGACTCTAGATTCATGGGAAGAGAGGGACTAAGAGATAGTGGCCAGGAGCAAGACTTGCAGAATGTGTCCTTTGGAGGTATAAATTATTATATAGGCCTGAGTGTTTTTTGGGGTGTTTTTTTTTAAACTAAAGTGAATAGAGAGAAACACTGATAACTAATGGTACATGGAGGGGATTATAATCATTGTAATGAAACAAGGTGTATGATTTCTTGAATGTAAAACTGATGATCTGCCCTGTAAACTTTCACTCAATCCACAATAAAAACATTAAAAAATATATACATATATTGTCCCAAATATTCCTAACCACATATTTTTAACAGTCTTCTTTGCTATATCAGTTGCTTTACTATGAGACCCATATATATTCGTTTTCTAAGAAAATCTCCTTGCAAGTGGGTTTTGGAGCACAGCTTATGAGTAAATTGGAATTCCATTAAACTAGGATTAAATGAACACTTAAATATGATTATGAACTTCTTTTCTATTCCTTATTCACTGTGACTTTCATTTTGTTTTCAGATATAGATTTAACCAAAAATGCTACCTTTGGTTTTCTGCACTTTTTTTTTCTAATTATTATTACTATGTTAGTATCATTGGAGTCCTGGTGTGGTGCTGTGGTTAATGCGCCAAACTGCAAATCTGTTTGAACTGCAAGGTCGGTGGTTCAAGCTTACCAACTGCTCCTCAGAAACCCTATACAGGGTCACTGTGTTCGGAACTGACTCGACGTCATTTAATAACAACAACCATATCATTAGTCCAGGTGTGGCACTTCAGGTTAATGTGCTGGTCTGCAAGGTTGGTTTGAACTGAAAGGTCAGAGGTTCAAGCTCACCAGCTGCTCCTCAGAAACCCTATACAGGGTCACTATGAGTGGGAACTGACTTGATGGCATTAATAGCAACTGTATCATTATTATCTAAGTATATGACTTAAAAAAAAAAATGGACATATTGTCAGGAGGGAACAGTCGCTGGAGAAGTATGTCATGCTTGGCAAGATGGAGGGTCAGAGAAAGAGAGGAAGACCCCCAACGAGATGGATCAGCCAGGTGACATCATCGATGGCATCAAGTGTGGCAGCGGTAGTGCGGTTGGCCCAGGATTGGACATTGTTTAGTTCTGCTGTGCATGGAGTCGCTATGAGTCGGTTCTGACTCGATGGCACCTGACAACAACAACAACAATATGACTAATGGGGAGCTCAGTGGCTCCATAGGATAAGCACTGAACTTTGAACCACAAGGTCGGCAGTTTAAGTCCACCAACTGCGTCTCAGGAGAAAGATGAGGCTTTCTACTCCTGCAAAAGATTTAAAGCCTCGAAAACCCTATACAGGGTCGCTAAGAGTCAAAACCGACTCTATGGCACTTGACAACAACTACAGCAACATTATGACTAAAGTAATTACATTAGGTAATTTAAAATATCTTAAATCACCAAGCCCTTTGATGTACTTAAAATCTTTACAGCAGCCATTTGAAGAGGTTAACTGTTGTTCTCATTTTGCTAGAGAGGAAAGGGAAGCTTGGCAAGTCTGGCTTGTTCAGCATTATGTAGGAATTAAGCAACCAGAACTGAAGTTCAACCCCAGGTCTGATGGCAAATCCCATGCAGGGTCTTTCCACAAAATCCCACTGAGTTTCACAAACCTCCTGATGGTGACAGAGTGAGCGACATTAAATGATGCTGCTTGTCTACAGGAAAAGCCTTGATCACTTTTTCCAACCAGAAAACTGTTACCAGGTTGCTTCATTAACTAGCTGGAAGCTTTCCCCCTTCCTTGTAATCAACTCTTGGCTCACTCTTGTACCACATCCTTCCCTTAGCAATCAGCAGATTGCCTTTGATGCAGAGCTTGGGCATTTACTGAAAGCAGAAGTATATTTTCAATAATGAACTATTCAAAACAGCACTTAAACCAAAAACTTAGGCCTTTAAACAGGATCTTAAAGCTATTTACTTCTCTTTGAGCAACAGCCACTTCCTTCTCTGTCTACCAATAAGCAAAGAAAATAGAAGTATTTGCCTTCAGCAAATGTACTAGAGATCACAAGCACGGATCCCAGTGTGAAAACCAATTGAAATAAGGCAGACTAGAGTAAATGGATCAGTGGGGACATACAGTTTTATTCTTATGGTTTTGTTTTGATCCTGAGTGTTTATTTCGTGAATAATCAACTCTGTTCTTAAAAATGTTCAAGAAAGGAGAATCTATAAGCACTTGTACTATTCTATTTTATTATTTAACAGATGTTGCCATTACAAGTTCTTCTTTACTAAATTTATATTGTGACAAGTACAGCCACATTCTGCAGTTTTTTAATCTGTGATGGTAGCACATGAGAAATTCAGAATTTTTGTTTTAAAAATACTTGATATTCTCTTTAAAATGTAAAAGACTTTTATTATCCTCTCTCTCCCCCAGATTTTTTGTCCAGCTAATAGTAAATACTTGAAAAATATCTATTGCTAGAATGAATGTTGTTGTGGTTGTTGTTAAGTGCCGTTGAATCTATTCCGACCCATAGCGACCCTGTATAGGGTTTCTGAGGAACAGCTGGTGAGCTTGAACTGCTGACCTTGCAGTTCAAATGGCTTTGCAGTGTGGCGCATTAACCCACAGCGCCATGCCAGGACTCAGAATGAATGTTGATAGTATTTATTAATTAAGTAAATATTCCTTCATAGCATGCTGTTTTTGTTGTTGCTAAGTGCCGTCACCCTGTATAGGGTTTCCACAACTGAAAATCATTGGTGGGAGCAGAAAACTTCATCTTTCTCCCACAGAGCAGCTTGTGGCTCACAGTCCAGTGTTTATCCTACAGAGACAAAACATTCTGCTACCATACTGTATTGTTGCTGTTGTTAAGTGCAACTGAATCAGTTCTTACCCATAGCAACCCAGTATACAGTTTCTGTGAAGCGACTGGTGAGTTTGAACCTTCCACCTTGTAGTTCAAGCCAACCTTGCAGTCCTGTGCTAATCCTACAGCGCCACACCAGGAGTCCTACCATACTGTATATAGGTCCATATTATTGGAGATATAGAAGTCAGGAAGAACAATAAGAAAGGTAATGTAATGGAACTATAGACAAATTTTTTCCTCACATTTTATATGTTTGTTTAATAAAGGTTTCTGTGATTTTGTAGCAATGCTTTATTTATTTATTTTTTAAGTTTGTATTGTGAATTATGTGGGTTTACATGGGAGAACATCAGTTTTACATTCATCCTGTCATATTTCGTTTCATTGCAATGATTACAATCCCCTCCATGAATCATCAAATAACCAAAGGATACACCCCACAGCAACCCTCACCCCTCCCACTTGCCGGCCATCAGCACACAGCCCCTCTCCCTCTCTGAGTCCCGTGTCCCCAGCCGCTCCATCTGTCCATCATCTTCTCTGTCTCCATCCCTTGAGTCCTGCTCTCCACTCTTCTCACTTGATGGTCCCATGGGCCTTCCACTCCTGGGGTGCAAAATCAATCACTTCCATCCTTTTGTAAAAAAAAAAATCTACCTCTATAGTTCCAACCCTAACATTCAGTTCTGATGGCAGTTATTCACTATTGCACCACAAGAGTCTTATCCCAATTTCCTTTCGCCAGCCCGGTCCCAACAGATTGGAAATCATTCAGTGGAGGTTCTACCTACCCCTGCCCTGTCTGGAACTAGGCTCCCACTTGAAAACTTCTAAGCCATCATGTCTTGCTTTTATAGGTTCCCCCATTTTGGGTAGCCAGTATCTAAGTTGCCCATCCCTGTTAACCCTGTGTACCGAGGGGGTGGGAGTGATCCTTGCTGTAAAGATTTGTTCCCTTTTTTGAGCTACTACATCCATATGTTCTTCCACTTCTATAAGTCTCTTTTGGTTTCCTGTAGTAGTGTTTTGTAGTTTTCTTTGTATAGGTCCTTTGTTTCTCTGGTTACGTTTATTCCTAAATATTTCATCCTTTGGGTGACTATTGTAAATGGTATTGCTTGCCTAATGTCCTTTTCAGCACTGTCATTGTTACCATAGAGGAATCCGGCTGATTTTTGTATGTTGATCTTATATCCTGCCACTTTGCTGGATCTTCCAATGAAGTCTAGTAGCTTTTTTACTGAGTCTTTGGGGTTTTCTATGTATAGGATCATATCGTCTGCAAATAGAGAGAGTTTTATTTCCTCTTTGCCAATTTGGATGACTTTAATTTCTCTATCTTGCTATATAGCTCTGGCTAAGACTTCCAAAATACAGACAATTTTTTTACAATGACAGTGAATGAATGTGAGCTCTTGACAACTGAATCTATGATAGGTTCACTGAAAGGAAAAATCCAAGATAATCCATCTTTTTGAGTCTGGTTAACTGAGAAGACAGTAATACTAATAGCATAGTTAGGGAACATGGTGGAATAGCAGGTTTTGTGATGTAGAGGACATTCTTTCTTAAACACCTTAAGTTGAGGTAAGAGTGAAAGATCCAGATAGAGTGTCTAGCAGGCAAGTATGGGAAAGAAGTCAGAGTGAAGCAATGATTGGGGCCTATCTGCATTAAGGTGTTGCTGAAATCCTGAGATTGTACAAGATTTCCTTTTGTTAGAGTGTGGAGAGCAGAGATAGTGAAAGCACACTGAGGGATAGGAGGAAGAGAGAGGGCCAGAGAAGGAGCAATGGGGAGGGAAGAGAAGGAGAATCAATAGAGCTGAGTACCACAGAAATTGGAGGAGATGACCGTGTCTAGGAGGAGCTAGTCCACAGTGTCAATAAAGGAAAAGTGTGAAAAACAAACAAATAAACAAAAACCTCTCTGGGCAGGAGGCCCTGGTGCAGCCATCTCAGGAAATAATAGAATTTGAAGCAGAAGAACAGGAGTCAAGATGAGAAGATGAAAGAAGAAATGGCCATCATCCAGAGATCCAGCTGTTAGAAAGGCTGTCAAAGACATTGTTCCAGAAACATCAGCCACATCTATTATTCCAAAGGTTTGCTTATATAGAGAGCTCTGCTATAACTTTCTCTACCTCCTATTTTTGAACATTTTAAGAAGTCTCATAAACCAGTTCCCTTTGAATCAACTCAGATACATAGAGACTGTGTATGTCAGACACATGTGTGGATCAGATACATGGGACCGTGTGTGTCAGACACTATGCTCTAGATGTTTCTCCAGTGGCTGATTTGAGGGAAGTAAATGGCCAGACCTTAGTTCTGAGGCCTCTCTGGGTGGACTCACAATTGCAACCTTTCTGTGAGTGGGCTATCACGATTTACAGCATTCATGCTCTCCCTTCTTATCTGATAAAAGAAAACAAAACAACCTGTCACCATCAAGTTGATTCAAACTCATAGCAACCACATGTTGTTGTTGTTAAGTACTGCCAAGTCGACTCTGACCCATAGCAACCCTGTATAGGGTTTCCAAAGCTGTAAATCTTAAAGGGAGCAGAAAGCCTCATCTTTCTCCTGTGGAACTGCTGGTAGTTTCAAACTGCTGACCTTGAGGTTAGCAGCCCAACTCGTAACCACTACGCTACCAGAGCTCCTTATAGCAACCACATAAGAACAAAAACAACCCCCCCCCACACACACAAAAGTCAATTCAGACTCATAGTGACCGTCTTTAAGGGAGCTTCATCTTTCTCCAGTGGAACTGCTGGTGGATTTGAACTGTCAACCTTGCAACAGCATCACCAGGTCTCCTTATAGTGACTCTATTTGTTATTGCTAAGTGTCATGGAGTTGGTTCCAACTCATAGTGACCCTATACAGAGTTTCTGAGGACCAGCTGGTGGACTTGAGCTGCTGGCATTGTGCGTAGCAGTCAAGTGCTTATCTTATACTGCAACACCAGGACTTCATTGTACAGTTCCTTTAAATTTCTCTTTTCCATTTTGCCTCAAGTCAATTACTGCATTTACCATTGTTTCCCTGTAGTATTTCCAAAGCTACTTTCTGCAGTCTCAGCCTCACTGCCAAGATATTCTTCTCCCTTATTATTTCCTCCCTTGAATATTGCAGCCTCCTACTCTATTCCTATGGCAATCTGCCCACCTATTTGGGGATTGATTCCACTTACAGTTATATCTGTACTTAAGTCTGGTTTGGTTTGCAAATAAATCTTATTCTTGACCCTTTGTAAACATAACCTAAAAGCTCTGGAAAAGGATAACACAGATGATTGGCTTTTCTAATCATTGTATTTGATTTCTAGGCTTTGTAGAACAAGCATGTTATATATATTTACTGGAAAAACAGTTTATAAAAATACAACCTCACAAATGGGTCAGTGTTGAACTTTGTGACATTTTTACATTTTCTAAATCATCTGACTTTTTCTTCTTAATAATTATTTGTAGGAAAAGATGCCACATAGTAGATTCTCATAGTTTTTAATGTAATTTTTACCCATTCTCTTTTTTTCCCTTCAGAACAAAGAAAGTTATCACTTACCTAAACTTTTTTTCCCTCTGTTGAGAGCTGCAACATTCAGCATATGTTGATGTGACATCAGTATGTATTTAACAAAGCAAAATGAATAGAGATGATAGAATATACAAAAGAAAGGAATTTTAATAATATTAATATACTTGCCTCCCTTATATTTTACCTATGCAAGTCTGTTTACAGTAAATCTAACGAAAAAACGGCAATACACCAGTAAACAATGGAGCTGGCATTAAAACACCAGGATTTTAACTCCAGAAGCAATATTCAGAAAATTGCTATACATCAAGAAACTGCCTTACTGTTATTTTTTTCAGGAGGTGAAAACTTAATAGGAAAACATAAGAGTTTGAAGAGTTGCCAAAAGAAATAAAGTTGATGCTTGAACAACACAGATTTGAACTACATGACTCGTCCACTTACAGGAAGATTTTTTTTTCATGCTATGTGAAGCTACTCATCTTCAAGCGGGCATTTGTTTCACCAGTAAATAGTATATTCCAGTAGAAAGTGATCTCTTAAGGTTTTCATGTATTTTTCATCATGGTTAGTGCAATCTTGTAAACCTTGAATAACACTAAGTGCCACTAGTGATGCTGGAAGCAGAGAAAAGTCATGGCAAGGAAAAGTTGAATTGTTTGATATGTATGGCAGATTGAGGTCTGCACTTGTGGTTGCCCACCATTTCAAGATGCATGAATCCAGTGTTAGGACCACTGTAATAAAATGAAAAGGACATTCGTGAAGCCATCACTTCATAAGAGGTGAAAACCTTACGTCTTTTGTGAAATACTTTTTTTTAATCTGGTATTGAAAATGCAGCTTATATGTGGGTACAGTATATAATACATATGACATACAAAATGTATGTGAATCGACTATCTATGTTATCAGCAAGACTTCCAGTCAACATTAGGCTATAAAGCTTTTGGAAAGTCAAAAGTAATACCTGGATTTTCAACTTCAGGTCCCTAACCCCCAAATTTTTCAAGGGTCAACTGTGTAGTGAAAATTAAGTCTTTCTTTCCCCTGGGTCCTCCAGCAAGCTAGAGACAATCACTGTTACTTGTTATTAACTTCAGAGATAGTCTGTGTGTATGTACTTGTATGCTCATTTAAAATGAATAAGGAAGACCGTAGAAGAATTGATGCATTTGAGTTATGGTGTTGAAGGAGAATATTGAAAATGCCATGGGCTGCCAAAAGAACCAACAGATCTGTGTTGGAAGAAATGCAGCCAAAGTGCTCCTTGGAGGCCAGGATGGCCAGACTTCATCTCTCATACTTCGGACATATTGTCAGGAAGGACCAGTCACTGGAGAATATCATGTTTGGTAAGGTGGAAGGTCAGAGAAAAAGAGGAAGACCTCCAGTGAGATGGATTGACAAAATTACAGCATCAGTGGACTCAAGCGTGGCAACAGTGGTGAGGTGGGTCCAGGATTGGGCAGTGTTTCGTTCTGTTATGTATAGGGTCACTATGGGTCGCTTGAGGGTACCTAACAACAACAACAACAACAATGTTTGGTTTCAAGATGACTACATGGGATATATTTTGCTTAAGGTTTAAAGATTATCTCAGGGTAATAGCTTCAGGGGTTCATCCACTATCCCTCCTCCCATGGCTCCAGAAAGTCTAGAGTGTGTGCATATTTTAAATTCTGTCCTGAATTTCCCCCTTTTGATCAGGATTCTTCTATGGAATCTTTGATCAAAATGTTCAGTAAGGATGTTGTTGTTAAATACCATGGAGTTGGTGTGACTCATAATGACTTTGTGTAGGGTTTCCAAGGAGCGACTGGTGAGTTTGAACTGCTGGCCTTATGGTTAGCAGCCTAGTGCTTATCCTACAGCACCACACCAGAACTCCAGGCACAATCCAAATCTGGTCTCATGACAAAGAAGCCAATTAGCCACACCTTTTATGTTGTTGTTGTTGTTAAGTGCCATTGTTAAGTGCTATGGAGTCGGTTCTGACCCTGTATAGAGTTTTTGAGTATCTGCTAATGAGTTTGAACCAACCTTGTGATTAGCAGTCCAGTGCTTATCCTTCAGAGCTACACCAGAACTCCTCTTCTTGTTCCTGACTCTCCTGCCTCCTCTGTTGCTCCAGGTGAATATGTTGTGCTGTGACTGGCTGCTTACAAACTTTTAAAGACCCCAGGCACCATGCAACGAATTAGGAGGTACAACAAAAGAAGCATTACAACTAAACAGGCCAATTAACTGGGATTTCCCATGAAACCATTACCCTAAACCTCCAAATGAAAGAACACCAAATCCCGTGGGATGTTTGGTATACATAAGCAGCTCAATAAATACTTCTTTCTTGGTCTTTATGAATACATGTATCACACAATTCTTTTTATATCTTATTTATTTATTTTAATGTTTTATTGTGAATTATGTGATCGTTTACATGGGGAAATATTAGTTTTACATTCATCCTATCATATATCATTTCATTGCCATGATTACAGTCCCCTCCATGCATCATCAAACAACCCTGTAAGCCTGATGCCTGATCGTCAGCACACAGCCCCTCTCCCTCTCTGTGTTTAAAGTCCCCAGCCACTCCATCTCTCCACGTCATCGTCTCTGCCTCCATCTCAGGCATCACTGCTTCTCTGGGTAGGGTCCCACTCTACACTCTTCTCCCTTGATGGGCCCAGGGACCTCCGCTCCTAGACTGAAAGGTTAATCACTCCCCTCCTTACTACAAAACGTCTACCTTTACATTTCCAACCCTCATAATCAGTCCTGATAACAATTATTCACTATTGTATAACAAGAGACCTATCTGCATTTCCTTTCATCAACCCCACCTAGACAGATTGGGTACTACTCAGTGGAGATTCTACCTTCCTCCACGCCCTCTGGATCTAGGTTCCCTCTTGAAAGCTTGTAAGCCTGTCACTTCTTGCCTTTGTAGGCCCCCCCCCCCATTTTGGGTAGCCAATGTCCAAGTTGCCAATCCTTGTCTACTCTGTGTATGGAGGGGGTGTGAGTGATCCTTGCTGTAAAGATTTGTTCCCTCTTTTGAGCTACTGCATCCATAGGTGTAGGTCAAGTTCATCAAATTGTATCAGATTACTCTTTTTTTCCTCTTCTTTCTTCTTCTAGTTGAGATATCACACAATTCTTGCCAATTCAACTTTTTACAGGTATACAATTTATTGACAGCAATTAACATAATTTGCTGTGAAAATCTAACCCAAATGTGATTTTCCCAACACCATTTAACCCCCTTTACCCCTGGTAGCGTAGTGGTTATGAATCGGGCTGCAAACCTCAAGGTCAGCAGTTCGAAACTACCAGCTGTTTCGTGGGAGAAAGATGAGGCTCTCTGCTCCCGTAAAGATTTACAGCCTCAGAAACCCTGTACAGGGTCACTATGAGATAGAACCTACTCCACGGCACATAACAACAACAAACCCCTCCCTCTGGGAGTGTGGTGGCTCCATAGGATAAGCACAGGACTGTGAACCACAGGGTCCGCGGTTTGAGCCTGCCAGCTGCTCCGCAGGAGAACCATGAGGCTTTCTACTCTTGCAAAGAATGTTAAAAGCCTCAGAAATGCAATACAGGGTCGCTATGAGTCAGAAGGCACTTAACAACAACAACTACCCTTCCCTTCTACCCCTGGTAACCACTAATAACCTTCCTTCTCTGTGCATTTGCGTTTTCTTGTCTTTTTATGTAAATGAGGTCAGGCATTATTTGTCCTTTTGTGATTAACTTATTTCTCTCAGCATAAGGTTTCCAAGCTTCATCTATACTGTAGCATGTATCCCAGTGGTTGAGTAGTGGTCTACTGTATGTGCATACTACATTTTATTTATACATTCATCTGTTGACTGGCATTTAGATGGTTTCCACCTTTTGGCTGTTTTGAGTAGTGCTACAATGAACATTTGTATACAAGTCCTGGTGTAGCGCTGTGGGTTAATGCACCAGACTGCAAAGCCGTTTAAACTGCAGGGTCAGCAGTTCAAACTCAACAGCTGCTCCTTAGAAACCCTATACAGGGTGGCTATGGGTTGGAACCGACTCAACAGCACTTAACAACAACAATGAACATTTGTATACAAATCTCTTTTTGAGACTTGAACCACAAGTTTGTAAGTTTAAATTCACCAGCTGCTCCCCAGAAAACCTATACAGGGTCACTAAGAGTTGAAACTTACTCGACAGCACTTAACAGCAACAACAACAACAACATTGCATCCCACTGGAGTCCTTGTGTGGCACTGTAGGACAAACACAGGCTGGTAACCCAAAGATAGGAGGTTCAAACCCACCAGCCACTCCTTGAAAATCCTGTACAGGGATGCTATGAGTCAGATCTGACTCAATGGTACTTAAGAAAGTAAGCTACAACACACTCCTACTAGGATGGCTAAGATTTAAAAAAAGAAGAAGAAAAAAATACGGGGAAATTGAAACCCTTGTCCATTGCTGGTTGTTGGTGCTAAATGCCATAGAGTTAGTTTCAACCTGTAGTGACCCTGTATGGGATTTCTGAGACGAGCTGGTGAATTTGAACTGCCAGCCATGTGGTTCAAACCGATCTTTGGTCTAGTGCTTATCTTACGTCTCCACACCAGCACTACTGAGGGATGCACTGTTGTTGTTGTTGTTAAGTGCTATCGAATTGGTTTCTACTCATAGTGACCCTGTACAGGGTTTCTGAAGAGTGACTGGTGAAATTGAACTGCCAATCTTGTGGTTCAAACCGAACTTTGGGCCAGTGCTTACCCTACAGTGCCACACCAGTATCTAATTATGGTTTTGATTTGCATGTCTCTGAGCATCTTTTCGTGCGTCTGGTTGCCATTTGAATGTTCTTTTAGTTTGTTTTTCCCTTTCTAGTTCCTGGCGTTATTGAGTTAGGCTGTTAATTCTTTGTTTAATACATGCATTTATTGTTAGAAGTTTCCCTCTGAGTATTGTCTTCATTGCGTTCCATAATTTTTTTTTTTTTATTTTTTTCTACTTCAATGTGTGTAACTTTTGGTATGTTGTGCTTTCATTTTCATTTGATGCTAAGAAATTTGTGATTTCTTTTTTTATTTTTCCCTTAATAATGTATGTTTAATTTCCATATGTTTGTATATTTTCCTGTCTTTTTTTTTTCTGTTATTGATGTCCAACTTCACACTATTGGGGTCAGAGACAACACTCTGTATAATTTCAATTGTTTAAAATGTATCATGACTCGTTTTGTGACCTAAACTGTGTTCTATTCTAGAGAATGATGCATGTGTGCTAGAATAGCATGTATGACGGTAAGTAAAAAAGCATTTCTAAAAAGTCATAAAAACATTTACTAAACAAAAATGTCCAAATGTGAAGCTATCGTTTCTCAGCACATCCTTCACATAGGTCAATATGCTTGTCAGTGTAGTTATCTCTGTGATCCTTCC
>NW_006408664.1:2379490-2385461 GCF_000296735.1 Chrysochloris asiatica | reverse complement strand
GCAGTACATTAGAATATAGATCGAAGCCTAACCACGTCCAGACCCTCAGAGATGGGAAACTTTCCTCTTGAAAGGACAAGCAGATGAGCCTGGAGCAGCCAGAAAACCAGAAAACACTTCTTGAAAGAAAGACCTACAGGAAAAACATGGAACAGTAAGGGCAGTCCGACTGCTACCACAAGAACAAGCAAGTTGCTACCCCAGGAGACATCAAGGCAAGTGGCTGGGTCCTCTCAGTGCAAATCCTCTCCTAAGACTAAGACACAACGGAGATACATGCTCTGATTGGTGACCACACACGTCACCCATAAAGAGAAGAGATGGAAGAACATCAATGAAGCGACGAGTTAAGCCCTTCATCATTCAGCAGACTACTGTGAACCCGGGTGGAGATTTGGCCGGCCAGCAGCGAGGCAGTACCTGGGGACTCATGGGCTCAGAGTCAGTGACACAGCCACAGAGGACTAGAATGGAGAGCGAAATGACCAGCTGATAAGAGGAGGGCAGACAGACGCAAGAACACCTACACTTGCAGATGATACTCACTTGACCTGACTTTAATGACTGAATGAACAGAACTCAACCAAGGAGGAAAGAAGAGGAAAAAAAAAAAAAGTGTCATCTGTTACAACTTGATGAACTTGACCTACACCTATAAATACAGTAGCTCAAAAGAGGAAACAAATCCTGGCTCCATGAATTATTCCCACCCCCTCCACACAAAGAGTGGATAGGGATGGGCAACTGGAACATTGGCTACCCAAAACTGGGGGAGGGATACAGAGGTAAGAAGTGACTGGCTTACAAGCTTTCAAGAGGGAGCCTAGACCCACAGGACAGGGAGGATGGTAGAGTCTCCAGTGAATAGTGCCCAATCTGTCTAGGAAGGGCTGATGAAAAGAAATCCAGATGGGTCTCATGTGATTCAATGATGAATAATTGTTACCAGGATTGATTGTGAGGTCTGGAAATGTAAAGGTGAATATTTTATAGCAAGGAGGGGAAAGACTAACCTTTCAGCTAGGAGCAGAGGACCCTGGAGAAGAGCGGAGAGTGGGACCCCACCCAGAGAAGCAATGAGCCCTGAGATGGAGACAGAGAGGATGACGTGAAGAGATGGAGTGACTGAGGACTTGAGCTCCAGAGAGGGAAAGGGGCTGAGCACACGCTGAGGACCGTGGGGGGTTGGGGGGGCGGGAGGGGCCAGGACATGCAGGGTATACCCTTTGGTTGGGGGATGATACATGGACAGGATGGTAACCATGGCAATGAAACGATGTATGATAGAATGAATGTAAAACTAATGTTTCCCCATGTAAACTATCACACCATACACAATAAAACATTCATTTTAATAATAAAAATAATAATATATAAAAACCTATACAGGGTTGCTATGGGTCAGAGCCACTCAACAGCACTTAACAACAACAATAACAAGTCCTACAAGGTTTTTATAAGTGAGAATTGGCTCAGTGGCAGTTGTTGTTAAGTGCTGTTTAGTTGGTTCTGCCACATGTTGTTAAGTGCCATTGACTGGTTTCCTAGTAATAGTGACCCTGTATAGGGTTTAGAAAGAGCAGCTGGTGAGTTTGAACCACCGACTTTTTGGTTCAAACCTATCTTGTGATCAGAGTTTATCTTACAGCGCCACACCAGGACTCCTCAGTGCTAGTACGTTTATTTATTTATTTCTAATTCTACAGTAGTGTAGGGCTAACCTCATATGCTAAATGCATTTATATTTTATAAACTTAAATAGAAAGTAAGGATCCCTGCTGGCATAGTGGGTTGCTCCTTGGGCTTCTAACTGCAAGGGTAGCAGTTCAAATCCACCAGCTGCTCCACAGGAGAAAGATGAGGTTTTCTGCTCCTGTAAAGATGTATAGCCTCAGAAACCCTGTATACAGGGCGCTATGATTTGGAACTGACTCGATGACACAACCACATCCACCACCACCGAGTAGAATGCAATGAACCCCGGTGATCCTATGATTTAGGTATTGATTGGGCAGCTAACTACCAGGTGAGCTGCTTAATTCCAAGTTGTTTCCAGGGAGAAAAATGAGGCTAAACACTTATATTTAGGCATAAGATGGAATTAAGCTCTACAAGGCTGGAGTTGTTCAAAGGCAAAAATGACATCAGATTTCATGCTCTAAAGCCAAAGCAAGAGGGTTTAAATTGTAACGTGTAATAAAAAAAATTTGCCACCACAAAAAAACAACAACAACAACAAAAAAAACCCATAAAACACAAAATATTTAGAATTATGAAGCATGGACACTTTCTTACTAGCCCTTATACTTTTCCATGCATTTCCCTTTATTTGGGACCTTTCTTTTATGAGTAGTTTTAAATTACCTTCTAGTGTCTTTAACTTTCCATTGCCAGAACTCTCATTATTATTACACTTTTTTATGTAGGGTCAATCTGGTGGATGAGAACTCTCTCAGCTTCTGTTTGTCTTGGAATGTACTCATTTCACTGTCATTGTTGAAAACTAGTTTCACTGGAATAGTATTCTTAGGTGACAATTTTTAGTCTATTTTTCTTTCAGCACTCCAAATGTATCATTCCATTGTCTTCTGGCCACCAGCGGTTCTGCGGAAAAATTAGTTAATCTTAGTAGGGATACTTTGCTTGTGATTATTTGTTTCTTTCACTATTCTCAGGATTCTCAGGAAGACGGCACGTCCCAGAAGGACTTCCAGGAGATGGCCCTGTGGTACGCACCAGAATAATCTCTATTTTGGTATCCTACCTCCTGATTCCACGGTAGGGAACCTTCTGTAGGAGTTCATATCAGTCCAGAAGCCAACTTCTACCAGTTAGATAAGGGTAGCCACACTCCAAATGGACCCCCATAAAAGTGTGTCTTGTTGTTATCAGAGCCTTCTCTGTAATGTGTTGTGCATGGATATAGCCTCCACTATCAAATTGACTATGTCTGTAGAAAGAGACTATGGAAAAGCTCCATATCATCAGTCAAAGCAAGGCCAGAGGCAGACTGTGGAACAGACCATCAATTATTGACATGCAAATTCAAATTGAAGCTGAAGAACGTGAAAACAAGTCCACAAGAGCCAAAGTATGACCCCGAATATATCCCACCTGAATTTAGAGATCATCTGAAGAACAAATTTGATACATTAAACACTAAAGACCGAAGTCCAGAAGAGTTGTGGGATGACATCAAGAACATCATACATGAAGAAAGCATAAAGTCATTGAGAAGACAAGAAAGAAGGAAGAGGTCAAAATGGATATCAGAAGAGACACTGAAACAGCGTAGAGCTACTAAAGCATATGGAAGAAATGAGGAGGTCCAAGAGCTAAACAGAAATTTTCAAAGATCAGCTCGAGAAGATAAAGCCAAATATTACAACAAAATGTGCAAAAATCTGGAGTCAGGAAACCAAAAAGGAACAACACACTCAGCATTTGTCAAGTTGGGGGAACTGATGAAAAAATTCAAGCCTCAATTTTCATTATTGAAAAATTCTCTGGGCAAATTATTGAATGATGCAGAAAGCATCAAGAGATGGTGGAAGGAATACAGAGTCACTGTACCAAAAGGAACTGGTTCATGTTCAACCGTTTCAAGAGGCAGCATATGATCAAGAGCTAATGATACTGAAAGAGTAAGTCCAAGGTGCATTGAAGGAATTGGCAAAAAACAAGGCACCAGGAATTGATGGAATAAAAATCAAAATCTTTCAAGAAAAATGGGGCAGCACAGGAGGCACTCTCTCATCTCTGCAAGAAATTTGGAAAACAACTATCTGGCCGACTGATTGGAAGAGATCCATACTTGTGCCCATTCCAAAGAGAGGTGACCCAATGGAATGTGGAAATCATCGGATAATCTCTTTGATATTCCATGTGAGTAAAGTTATACTAAAGGTAATACAGAAACAGCTACAATCAATCATGCATTGACAGAGAATTGCCACAGGTTCAAGCCAGATTCAGAAGAGGTCTTGGAACAAGGGATATCATTGCTGATGTCTGATGGATCTTAGCTGAAAGTAGAGAATATCAGAAAGATGTTTACCTGTGCTTTATTGACTACACAAAGGTTTTTAATTGTGTGGATCATGACAAACTATGGACAACATTGCAAAGTATGAGTATTCCGGAACACTTAATTGTTCTCATGAAGAATCTGTACAAGAGGCAGTTGTTCTAACAGAACATGGGAACACTGAATGTTTTAAAGTTAAGAAAGTTGTGTGACAAGGTTATAGTCTTTCACCATACTTATTCAACCTATATACTGAGCAAATATCTGAGAAGCTGGGTTATATGAAGAAAAATGTGGTATCAGGATTGGAGGAAGACTCATTAACAACCTGCGATATGCAGATGATACAATTTTGCTTGCTGAAAGTGAAGAGGACTTAAAACATTTACTGACGAAGATCAAAGAGCACAGCCTTCGCAATGGATTACATCTCAATGTCAAGAAAACAAAAATCCTCACCACTGGACCAATAAACAACATTCTTATCAACGGAGATAAGATTGAAGTTGTCAAGGACTTCATTCTTGATCCAGCTATCAACACTCATGGAAGCAGCAGTCAAGAGATCATATGACATATTGCATTAGGCAAATCTGCTGCACAAGACATTTTTAAAGTGTTGAAGAGCAAAGGTATCAGCATGAGAATTAAGGTGTGCCTGACCCAAGCCATGGTATTTTCAATAACCTCATATGGATGCGAAAGCTGGACAGTGAATAAGGAAGACCGTAGAATAATTGATGCCTTTGAGTTATGGTGTTGGAGGAGAATATTGGAAGTACCATGGGCTGCCAAAAGAACCAATAGATCTGTTTTGGAAGAAGTGCAGCCAGAGTGCTCCTTGAAGGCCAGAATGGCTAAGCTTCGACTCTCATACTTTGGACATATTGTCCGGAGGGAACAGTCGCTGGAGAAGGATATCATGTTTGGTAAGGTGAAAGGTCAGAGAAAAAGAGGAAGATCCCCAACAAGATGGATTGGCCAAGTGACAGCATCGATGGACTCAAGCGTGGCAACAGTAATGATGTTGGCCCAGGATTGGGCAATGTTTCGTTCTGCTGTGCATAAGGTTGCTGAGTTGGTACCGACTCGATGGCCCCTAACAACAACAACATAGCTTCCTTCTTAGCACACAGCAGCCTCAGTCAGCTGTTCTCAACAACAATGGAAAGGAGAAGCAGACAGACGTGAACCCTGTTGGTTTCAGAGGTCTGAGCTATGAGGTACATAGGGAGATTAGTGTTGACTATGAGAGCAGACTTCTCTGTATGGTCCTTCTGTAGCCATTCACAGTAAGCTTGCATCCAACTACGTCTGGGTATGAGAATGTTGGCAAACTCTGAATGGATCCCAGGGAGGTCTGCCTTATTGATCTTAGACCAGAAGCTTGTAGTCCTGTTTCTTTGTTCATTCAGGGGCTGTGGTGGTCAGGGAAGCAGGTTCTTTTTCTGGGACCACTGTCCCTATTTTCAGTAGTCAGCGCGCCCACCTGGGTGAGGGAAGGGCAGGTTCAGTGGGAGAAGTGATTCTCCTACCATAAACAATGTGTTATTGATTAATTGATTCTTACCTGTCTACACAACCCCCTGCTTTCTTCTGGTTCATGATTCAGAGTCCCTCAAAGCCACACACTGTTTCTTTGTTGTATATCTTGTTATATTTGTATGGGAGGACCAGAATGATGGCTTGTTAATGTGTTTATTGTTCCAGAATTCCTTACCATTCTTTACTGAAATAATAAACTAGCAGACACACTATTTGAGCTAACAAAAGCTTATCAATCTATCAGTATTGAACTTTGTAACATATAATTTTCTGTCTTTAAAAACACCTGCACAGACTATATATTATTGTTGTTGTTGTAAGGTGCCATCGAGTCGGAACTGACTTATAGCGATCCCATGCACAGCAGAACGAAACAATGTCCGATCCTGGGCCAACCTC
>NW_006408664.1:2355205-2379038 GCF_000296735.1 Chrysochloris asiatica | reverse complement strand
TCTGATCTCTTGACTGCTGCTTCTGTGAGTGTTGATAGTTGATCCAAGAAGAATGAAGTCCTTAACAACTGAAATCTCTTCTCCACTGATAAGAATGCTGTTTATTGGTCCAGTGGTGAGGATTTTTGTTTTCTTAATATTCAGATGTAATCCATATCGAAGGCTGTGCTCTGTGATCTTCATAAGTATATGTTTCTAAATACTGGACTGCTAACTGTAAGGTTGGCAGTTCAAATCCACTAGCCACTTCTAGGAAACCCTATGCAGGGTTGGTCAGAATTGGAGCTGACTTGATGGCACTTAGCAACAACAAAAAGACTAGGGTCAAATTTTTATAACTGATTAGTTATACTTTGTACTTCTTTAAAAATAACCTTTAAAATCTATAAAATACTCTACTTTTGAATGTAACTTGGTTTACCATTTTGTTTTTTTTAAAGACATAAAATTTTTCTTCAGTTTTCAGTAGATTTAAAGCTGAGCTATGGATAATGATGATTAGACAACGACAACCTTGAAATATTAAAAGGACAATATGGGTAGTGAGTGCAGTATGTTAATAAGAACAAAGAATTGTTAGACTGTGCCTATATTATGTAAATTCAAAAGTCCTTTGTAAATCTTCTCTCTGGGGGAAAGTTCACTAAAGCACCCTATTCCTACTTTCGATTAACAGTTAAGGATTGTAAATACCGATTTTTTTCCCCCTTGTAAATTAGTCAAAAATCTTCCGTATTTTGTCTCCCTTGAAATAGAAAAATAGTTTTTGTTTTTCTTTAAAAAACAAGCTGCAGAATTTGTTCCAAGAAAATTGTGGCTGGAAGATTTTCTGAAGTCTAACTTGCACCCAGGGTTATCATTGTTTCTTAGTTTACTCTTAGCATAGCTGATAAATTTGAAGTAAACCTGGCCCAAGCATGTTAGGAGACAAAGCTCTATTATTACACAGCTCTGAGCTATCGTTTATTCACTGGGAAAAAAATGAGAGACTTTGGAAGAAGCTTGCCAATGAACCAGATGTCACCATCAGTAGACAATTATGCTCCACAGCTTGGCACCTGGGGCCCACAGCCATCATCCAAGAAGGAGGAGAAATAAAAAGTAGAACATTCTGGTGGACTACAAACTAAAAGATTCCAAATGGTTCACAGAGAAAATGGAGGCTCTGAATGTTTCTTTAATTCTCTACAAGGAGACACCAGGACCAAAACCTGATTGTGTTCTACTTGTTGAGAATTTCATGATCCTGACAACATACCAGAATCTGAAAGGCTTCAAGTATTCACAGATGCTGATATGGGAAACTAGTAGAGGAATGTTTTGTAGGCTGAAAGATCTGCCACCATATATGGAAGATAGTTTCCTTTGAGATAAGTTCTCAACAGAATCTATGATGTTTTCTTCTTCAGCAAATTTTAAGGAATAAAGATAAATCAAGTTGTCATTGGTAGTTGGTTTCAGGGAAGTACTATTCAAAATGAATGGGGTTGCATTAAATACCTTTTTTTCTTCTTCTTCCCCGTTTTAGTGTGGGCGCTTTTTCTTGATTTTTTACAATAATGGTCCTATGCCATATTTCTCCTTTTGTGACTGACTGATTTCACTCACCATAATGTCCTCATGGTTCATTCATGTTATGTGGTGGCTTGCTGCTTCCTTTTATTCTTCATGGTAGCATAATATTCCATTATGTGCATGTACCAAAGTTTGTTTACCCATTCTTCCACTGATGGACATTTACGCTGTCTCCATCTTTTTGCTATTGTAAATAGTGCTGCTATGAACATTGGTGTGCATATATCTACTCATGTTATGGCTCATATTTCTTGTGGATAAATACCAAGCAGAGGAATTGCTGGATCATAAGGTATCTCTATTTCCAACTTTCTGAGGAAGCACCATGTTGCTTTCCAGAATGGTTGGCCATTTTGCAATCCCATCAGCAATGTAGGAAGGTCCCAGTCTCTCCACATCCTCGCCAGCATTTATTGTCCTCTACTTTTTTGATCTTTGCTATTACTGCTGGTGTGAGATGATATCTCACTGTTGTTTTGATTTGCATAGTGTAGTGGTTACGAATTGGGCTGACCTCAAGGTCAGCAGTTCGAAACTACCAGCGGTTCCGCGGGAGAAAGATGAGGCGATCTGCTCCAGTAAAGATTTACGGCCTCAGAAACCCTGTGTTAGGGTCACGATGAGTCGGAACCTACTCCATGGTACTTAACAACAACAATGGCTAGTTATCATAAACATTTCTTCGTATGTTTGTTGGCTGCCTGGATTTCCTCCTTGCTGAAGTGTCTATTCATGTCCTGTGCCCATTTTTTAATTGGGTTATTTGTCATTTTCTTGTAGAGGTGTTATAGGTTCCTATATATTTTAGAAATGAGTCCCTTGTCTGATGTGTCGTTGTAAAAGATTTTTTTCCCATTCTGTGGGCTTTCTTTTTATTTTTTTGATGCATATAAGTTTTTAATTTTTTGTATAACCCATTGATCTATTTTGTCTACTTTTGTTTGTGTAATTTCCAAAATGTTTGGTAGTCCGTTTATGCCCTGTATTAGAGATGTCACATTTGTCCATATTTTTTTCATTGATAGCCTTAGTAATTCTGGGATTCACATTTAGATCTTTAATCCATGCTGAGTTCGTTTTTGTATAAGGTGTGAGGCAAAGGTCTTGTTTCAGTCTTTTGCATATCGCTTTCCAATTCTGCCAGCACCATCTGTTGAAGAGACTAGCTCTTCCCCATGCAATACACTTAGGTACTTTGTTGAAAATCAGTTGGCTGTATACGGATGGGTTAACTTCTGGATTCTCAATTCTGTTCCATTGATCAATGTATCTTTCATTATACCAGTACCAGGCTGTTTCAACCACTTTGTTGTTGTTGTTGTTAAGTGCCGTCGAGTCGGTTCCGACCCATAGCGACCCTGTACAGGGTTTCCGAGGGTGTAAATCCTTACGGGAGTAGAAAGCCTCATCTTTCTCCAGCGGAGCGGCTGGTAGTTTCGAACCGCTGACCTTAAGGTTCGCAGCCCGATTCGTAACCACTACGCTACCAGAGCAACCACTTTAGTCATGTAGTAAATTTTGAAATCAAGGAGTGAGAGGCTTCCCATCTTGTTCTTCTTCTTAAGCAGTGTTTTGCTTATCCTGGGTCTTTTTCCTTTCCATATAAAGTTTGTAATTACTTTTTCCATCTCTTTGAAGAATGTCGTTGGACTCTGAATTGGGATTGTATTATATGTGTAAATTGCTTTGGACAGTATTGGCATTTTCACAGTGTTAAGTCTTCCTATCCAGAAGTACAGTATATTCTTCCGTTTTTGTAAGTCTCTTTTGGTGTCTTGTAGTAGTGTTCTGCAATTTTCTTTGTATAGGTCCTTTTTTTCTTTGGTTACATTTATTCCTAGATATTTCATCCATTGGGTGGCTATTTTAATGGTATTGTTTTCCTAATGTCCTTTTCAGCACTGTCATTTTTGTTATCCAAAAGAGGAATCCAACTGATTTTTGTATGTTGATCTTATACCCTGCCACTTTGCTGAATCCTCCAAAGAGGTCTAGTAGCTTTTTTTTACTGAGTCTTTGGGGTTTTCTATATATAGATCATATTGTCTGCAAATAGAGTTTTACTTTCTCTTTGTCAATTCAGATGGATTTGATTTCCCTATCTTGCCATAAAGCTCTTGCTAAGACTTCCAGCATAATATTGAATAGGAATGGTGACAAAGGGCATACTTGTCTGGTTCCTCCTGTTCACAGAGGGAAGGATTTCAGTTTCTCTCCATTGAGAGTAATGTAGGCTGTTGGTTTTGTATATATGCTCTTGATTATGTTGAGGAGTTTCCCTTCAATTCCTATTTTGTTGAGTGTTTTTATCAGGAATGGATGTTGGATTTTGTCAAATGCCTTTTCTACATCAATCAATGATCATGTGGTTTTTTTTCTTTTTTCTTATTTATATGGTGGTTTACAATTATGGTTTTTCTAATGTTGAACCATCCTTGCATCCCTGATATGAATCCCACTTGGTCATGATGTATTATTTTTTTGATGTGCTGCTGGATTCTGTTGGATAGGATTTTGTTGAGATTTTTTTCATCTATGTTCATGAGGGATATTGGTCTATAATTTTCTTTCTTAGTGATGTCCTTCCCTAGTTTGGGTATGAGGGTTATGCTTGCTTCATAAATAAATATCTTTTTAAAATTTGTCTTCTCCTGCTCTGGTAGTGTAGTGGTTACGAATCGGGCTGCGAACCTTAAGGTCAGCGGTTCGAAACTACCAGCTGCTCCATGGGAGAAAGATCAGGCTTTCTACTCCCGTAAAGATTTACACCCTCGGAAGCCCTGTACAGGGTCGCTATGAGTCAGAACTGACTCAACAGTACTTAACAACAACAACAACATAATTAATCTATTGAAGAAATCAAAGATTTGTATACTGGGTCTCAACAAGTCCTCCTATAGGTTTAGTTGATAAAAAGAGAATGAATTTCCTCTTTAATATGTGTCTTAATCTAGAATAGGTATGTCCTGGTCTTATCATTGTTGTTGTTGTTAAGTGTCATTGAGTCGATTCCCACCCATAGCGACCCTGTATAAGGTTTCCAAGGAGCAGTTGATGAGCTTGAACCACCGACCTTACAGTTCAAATGACTTTGCAGTCTGGCACATGAGCCCACAGCACCACACCAGGTCTTATCATGACACAAGATTAATACTCAGATAACATATCTTTTATTTTTTAAGACAAAGCACTGAACAGCAAGGTCCATTTAAACCACAAAGTCTGTGGTTCAAACTCACCAGCTGTTCCATGGAAACCCTATATATGAGTCAGGCTGTTAACCTCAAGGTCAGTAGTTCAAAACTACCAGCTGTTACGCAGGGGAAAGACGAGGCTCTCTGCTCCTGTAAAGATTTACAGCTTTGGAAATTCTATACAGGCTCACTAAGAGTCATAACCGACTTCACAGCACTTTACAACACAACAACAAATATTTCTAAAGGAAATACAAGTCAAAATAACTTTTTTTTCTTGAATTTTTTCTGAAAACTTTGTGCTGTTTGAAAACTGCCCAAATCCAGAAAAGAAAAATCATCACATTTAATAGTTCAGTATACATACTGACTACTGGTCAAGTGGATGCTAGTTCTTCTGTATTTACCTGTCTTTATAAGTCACCAAATCCTGTATAACACAGAAAAAGAAACTATAACTTCATGTAAATCCTAAGCTTACTGGATTTATTATATAATTATCATATATTTCCATGATCAAAACTATATTTCTATAAAACTGAGAAAGATTTATTCATTTTGATAGTTGTAAATGCTTTATTTTGATAAAACTGGCTGAACTACTTAAATAAGTCTATGAATCTACAAGCAATTATTTTCCACAAAAGATCTTTACAGTGTTTCTTAAATGATGCTACACTTTGGGCAAGGAGTAAGATTTTTTTAAATGATATATATAGTGCTAAGCATCTACCTAATTAACATGCGTTAATTAGATATTTCCTCTAAAAGTTGTGGCTCCAGAGTATATTTTTCAGGCTATCAAAAATAATGCTTGTTACTAGTTTGTGCCTAAAAACGATATACTTTGAATGCACTGATTTTCAAATATTTTAGTTGTGAATCATTTTACCAATTTTTTTTTTCTTAAATGTTTTATTGTGAATTATGTGATAGTTTACATGCATTTTACCAAATTTAAAAACAAAAGGAAACAAAACATTTGACCCCCAGTCCTACAACTACCACCTCCTCCTGCATCACTTTTGCCATTTGTTCTTCCCATGGAAACCCTTCATAAGTGTTACTAGAAAGAACATTGTTATGTATTGAAATGATGCACATGAATTACACTAAATTTTTGCAATTTGTCTCAGACATAAAATAGTAATCCCTCTGGTGATAAACACCGATGTTATCAGCCTGTGCATCACTCTTAAATTATGAAAAATTGCTTTCCTTGTAAGGAGTCCTGATGACACAGTGGATTCAGCATTGGGCTGCTAACTGCAAGGTTGGCAGTTCAAAGCCAATGCCACTCAGCAGGATAAAGATGAGGCAGTTTGCTTTTGTAAAGATTTACAGTCTCAGAATCCCTAAGACCCCATCCTGTAGGGTCATTATGAGTCAGAATTGATTCTGTGGCAGTGGGTTTGGGGTTTCCTAAGGAGCTCTGGTAGCATAGTGGTTACGAATCAGGCTGCGAACCCTAAGGTCAGCAGTTCGAAACTACCAGCTGTTCCATGGGAGAAAGATGAGGCTTTCTGCTCCTGTAAAGGTTTACAGCCTTGGAAACCCTGTACAGGGTCACTATGGGTAGGAACCGACTCAACGGCACTTAACAACAACAACAGTGACAAGAAAGGAGTCTTTAGGTGGTGCTAATGTTTAAGTGCTCAGCTCTTAGTCCAAAGTTAAAGGTTCAAATCTACCCAGAAGTGCCTTGGAAGAAAGGTCTGGTGATCTTCTAAAAGTTCACAGCCATTGAAAACCCTATAAAGTGCAATTCTGCTCTGATAGACATGGAAACCACTCCAGGTGTATTTCATTTGTGTTTGTTTGCTTTTACTGATGGTGGTGTTGGTGGTTATGTTCCGTGGAATGGGTTCTGACATGTAGTAACCCTATAATAGGGTTTCCAAGGCTGTAAATCTTTATGGGAGCAGAAAGCCTCATCTCTCTCCAGCGGAACAGCTGGTAGATTTGAATTGCTGACCTTTATATTAGCAGTCTGACTCGTAAACATTACATTACCAGAGCTCCTTATTTACTGATGAGAGTTACAAAACTGAATATCATAAGTCCCTGGTTGTATTGCAGAATTTGTGCATCACCTCTCTGTGCTTATGAGTTTCCTCAATTTGCACAGATAATTGTTATTCGTTAACCTAATTCTCAGCATGCAAATAATGAGCTATGTTCCCAAGACTATGGTGAGCTATGGCCCTTTGGAGCCCTTGTAAATTGAGAAGGCATTAGAAACAAAGCAGTCCCTTGCTGAAGCATCACCAGCTCCCTCTGACACCTGTCTGTCTTATTTCTAAAGTGGCCAGGGAAAATGCCTGGAGCTAATGGCCAGCTCTAGGGGAAGGACTCTAGGAATGGATGGGAAAATAAAGAAGCAACATTTCTCTCCTCCTCAACTCTAGAGGGAACTCTGCGGCATGCTCTCAAGGTCAAGGAGAGAACTGAAGTGGGTGGAGAATTTTTGCAAAACACTTCAACTGAAAAGGACACACTTTTATAATAGAACATTCAGTATTGTAAACTCTTCTGCAAAGTTGCTTTATAACATGACGACTTTGATTGCTATATCTCTGATATACAGTTAAGACACTGAAGGGAAAGCCAAATAAAAGAGAAAAACATAATTTAGTCATTTGCTTTTGAAAAATTAGTACATATAATCTTTGATTTAAAGAATATCTACCCTCAGTGTTAAGATCCATGGTGAGTTTCTTTATGTAATTTACAGTTGAAAATGCTATTAGAAATTGTATTTCCACATTACCTAGAATTTCCCAGTAGAAGAGAGGAAAACTTTAAAAATCAGCATAGAGCTATGCAGGAATCCCTGTTCGGCACAAATGATTAAGCGCTTGAATACTAACTGAAAGTCTCCAACCCACCCAGAGGTGCGGTGATCTGCTCTGGAAAGGTCACAACCTTGAAAACCTCACGGAGCAGTTCTACACTGACACACATGGGATCACCATGAATTAGAATAAACTCAACGGCAACTGATTTTTTGGTATACAGACAATGTTTCCTGCATTAGGAAGATATGACACTTTCAATTTTTCTGTGTCTGGCACTGTAGAATGGAAGTAATTAGGATCAATGCTGGGGATTTTTCATAGTATTGTTGCAACTAAGGGAACTCAAGAGACATAGTTTTACTTTGAGCTCCATCACTAACTTTCTATACCAATGGGAAAGTCACATAACCTCTCCAGACCTTAGTTTACTACTCTGCAAAATAAATGGCCCATTACTTCATTCCTTTAAAAATGGTTATTAGGCACTCACTAAATTGAGGTTCTATTCTAGACACCAAAAAAGACCAAAAAAGATAATGTCCTTGCATGCAGGGTACATGCAACGAACCAGGAGGGGACAGAAAAGGATAAATGCTCTTATGGAAAAGTTAATGGGGAGCCAGGGAACCCAAAGGAGGTGACATCATTTATTACTTGGGTTGGGAGAGGCATAAAGTAGTGCTTAGGCTTGGTGAGTCTTTACAATGACTAGGCCTTGTTAGAAGGATTGCAATAAAATGGTGTGTTGGGAGGTGCAGGACTTTCCAAACACAAGAAGCAGTGAGAGGAAAACACAGCCTCTTCTGATGGAAAGCCACAGGGTTTCACTTAGGAACCAGCTGGTAGGGCATTCTTAGGTACATTTTAATCTTGGACATAAGGACATAAAGCAAAGCAGATTTGCATTTTGGAATGATTACTGTAGCAACAAAATGGAGATGGCTTGGAGGGAGAACTAAAGAGGGATGGTGCTTGCCTCATCCACAAACCCTTCTCAAGTGAAGCTGCCCCACCCACTGTCCCCGAAGAAGACAGATGCAATATTCTCTACCATGTGACTCCACGGTCAACTAGCTACACACGATTGGACCCAATCTTGGATCCTAGGTTAACTGTATTCAAGAGATAAGTAAGCTACTTTGAGGACTATCATAACAAGTATTGATAGATAGTATAGAAAGGGAACCCTCAGACACAATTGCTGTTGTTGTTAAGTGCAATTGAGTCAGTTATAACTCCTAGCAACCCTATGTAGGGTTTCTGAGGAGCAGCTGGTGGATTTGAAAGAATAACCTTGCCATTTGCAGTCCAGTGCTTATTCCACAACCCCACACCAGGATTCCACAGAGAGAAGTAAAAACTGGTAACCCATTCTGGCAAGTACTAAGCTGATCATATTTAGTAAAGTTAATTATGCATATAACTAATGACAGAACAGTCTCACTGCTGGATATGTAAAGCAGAGGAATTAATGTTGCTGATTCACAAATGGACATATATAAAGTTGTTTGTTGTAACATTGTTTTGGAAGCAGGGAGTTGGAGGCAACCCAGATGCCTATCACTATGGAAATGAAACAGTAAAACATGATGGATGCATATGATAAACTACACTGCAGCAATCAGAATTGGATGTATATAAAGAAATGTGAATATTAGAAAATGTATAAAAAGGCTTGGGTAAAAAAAAAGAAAGAAATAGATAGAGGGATATAGTATAGCATCATTTATATAGATTTTATTTTTAAAAATTTATTTTATTCCTTTGTTGAAAATATACACAATTGAAATATACATCAATTCAAGTTGCTAAGATGTACATTTCAGCACCACTGATCACGCTCTTCAGTTTGCTCAACCATTCTCACTCCCTTTCTCAGTTGTTCCTCCCCCACTAATACAGACTTACTGCCCCCTAAGGATCCTATAAAGGTTTTCAATGGAAGCCTACAAAAAGCAACACAATAAGTCTTTCAAATGTACATACCTTGCAAGGATATAGGTGTATGTTACACATATTAAAGCAAATGCTTTTGATGGAAATAGAGGGGGAAAAGTGTGAGGATGAGAAATAAACAAGAAAAATAATAATTAAAAAAATGAATTTGACCTTGTATAGATAAATGGTAGTAAGAAGATGATTATCTTGATTCCAACCAATAAAGATAGGGTGGGAGGAAGGTAAAATGAGATTAAGCAGTTATATTTTCTCTTATGAAACTAAAAAAGAGGCAGGAATTTACATTCCTAATGTGACAGAAAAGTGTGTCACTAAATCACATTTGTGATAGGACATCAGTGTGAAGGTCAGCAAATCTGCAAGCTCTAATTATGAAGTTTGTAGGGGCTTCTAGAATTGAGAGCTATCTTCCAACTATGTTGGAACTATGTTGAGTAGCTCTGTACTTTCAAAAGATCTCAAATCAAAAACAAGCATGAGCCTAAGCCCAGCCACAGATACAAGACATTGCAGTACCTATTTCAAGGTGAAATAAGTAATGGGAGAAGTCAGAGATTCAGATGTAGATTTGGAGGTCCACAACTTACAATGAATGAGTGAAGTCCTGTATAGTATGAGAAAGAACACATGTTAAGTGTAGAGAGGACAGAATCAAGTACTTATTTTTAAGTTGTAAAAAGAGGAAACAGCCACAAAGTCTGAAGCAGAATGACTGGAGAGCTAGAAGAACCAGGGAAGAATGTCATTATGGAGATCAGAGAAAGAAAAAAAGAGGAATGGTCCATTTCATTATTTGCTGTTAAACACACCACAGGGTTGCTATGAATCTGAACTGACTAGAAGGCACATAACAACACAGTCAAGGAAGGTGAGAAATGGAAAGGTTCCATTAACTTCCAATTACAAGGCCATGTGACCTTTTTTGGGAAGTTTTTGTGCTACAGTAGTGGCAGGAGTCAGCTCAGGGAGCCACAGGTAAGTAAGATGCCCCTCTGCCCAACACCCAGACTGCAGTTGGCTTTCACTACGTCAAAGGGCAAAGGCAAGCTCTCTGGCTTTCCTATGACAACACAAGAAAGCAAATAAAACAATCAAATAAAGGTACTTTTTCATTTTTAATAAAATGAACATATTTTGTTATTATGCCATTAACGTTACATAGATATTCTTTGTGTACATCAAATAAAACAGCTCCTTAAATAAAACATAATATAATTTAAAAACTGATCATCACTAAAATTCCCCTATAATCTAATACATAATTTTTGTTTACTAGTTTTAGAAGCAAAAATCCTCCATAGTTATGATATATTTTTTTAATGTTTATATTGAGTGATAGTTTACATGGGAGAACATCGGTTTTACACTCATCATTTCATTGCAATGATTACATTCTTCTCCATGCAGCATCATTCAAAAGTATGTTTTATTCTACTCCCTCTGTTTTGTTCTTTTTAGGGGGGAGTGATGTACACATAAAGACTCAGAATTCATTTAACCAACCAAAGGGCATATGGTGCAAGTCTGCCTCCTGGTTGCCAGCACTCAGTTCTCTTTCTGTGAGTCTAGAGTCCTCAGCTGCTCCCTCTTTCCATGTCCTCATCTCTACTTCCATCTCTGGTGTCGCCACTTCTCTGGATAGGTTCCCACATTCAGCTCATACTATTCTCCCTTGATGGTCCTAGGGTCCTCTGTTCCTGGAATGTAAGATTAACTACTCCCCTTTTTGTTTTTTAATTTGGGGGGGGGGGTGGACACCAAAACACTCAGGAATATATAATCTCTAGAAAAGGTCGCATGGCCTTGTAATTGGAAGTTAATGGAACCTTTCCATTTCTCACCTTCCTTGACTGTGTTGTTATGTGTCTTCTAGTCAGTTCAGATTCATAGCAACCCTGTGGTGTGTTTAACAGCAAATAATGAAATGGACCATTCCTCTTTTTTTCTTTCTCTGATCTCCATAATGACATTCTTCCCTGGTTCTTCTAGCTCTCCAGTCATTCTGCTTCAGACTTTGTGGCTGTTTCCTCTTTTTACAACTTAAAAATAAGTATTTGATTCTGTCCTCTCTACACTTAAAATGTATCCTCTCTCATACTATATAGGACTCCCCCCTTTATGTTACAAAACTTCTATGTTGTGACAATCGCAATTAGTCATGATACTAATTACTCACTATTGAATCATAAGAATCTTAACCCCATCTCATTTCATTAGACTTGTCTAGACAAGATGAAAACCATTCACTGGGGATTCTACCTTCCCCCTCACATTCTGAAACTAAACTCCATTTTGAAAACTTGTAAGCCAGTCACTTCGTGCCTTTGGGTTGTTGTTAAGTGCTGTCGAGTCAATTCCAACCCATAGCGACCCTGTATAAGGTTTCCAAGAAGCAGCTGGTGAGCTTGAACCACTGACTTTGCAGTTCAAATAGTTTTGCAATCTGGTGCATTAATCCACAGTGCCACACCAGGACTCCTTTATAGGACCCCCATTTTAGGTAGCCAATGTCTAAGTTGCCCATCCTTATGACCCGTGCATACACAGTGGGTAAGATGAAGACTTTTTCCCTCTCAGATGATATTTTGTGCTACTACATCCATAAGTATAGGTCAAGTTCATCAACTTGTAACCAGTTACACTTGTTTCCTTTATCAAAAATTTTAAAGTGTTGAAGAGCAAAGATGTCATCTTGAAGACTAAGGTATACCTGACCCAAGCCATGGTATTTTCAACAACCTCATATGCATGTGGAAGCAGAACAGTAAATAAGGAAGACCGTAGAAGAATTGATGCTTTTGAGTTATGGTGTTGGAGGAGAATATTGAAAGTGCCATGGGCTGCCAAAAGATCCAACAGATCTGTGTTGGAAGAAGTGCAGCCAAAGTTCTCCTTGGAGGCCAGGATGGCCAAACTTCATCTCTCATATTTCAGACATATTGTCAGGAGGGACCATTCGCTGGAGAAGAATATCAAGTTTGGTACAGTAGAGGGTTAGAGAAATAGAGGAAGATCCCCAACAAGATGGATTGGCCAAGTAGCAGGACTCAAGTGTGGCAACAATAGTGAGGCTGGCCCAGGATCAGGCAGTGTTTTGTTCTGCTGTGCATAAGGTCGCTATGATTCGGTACCAACTCGATGGCACCTAACAACAACAACAAAACACTTGTTTCCTTTATTAAAAATTTTTTATCTTATTTTAGTGGAGTTGTGATCTTTAAGCTACCGAAGCTAGGTAAAATGGGTACTATCTGCAAGTTTGGGCTTTCTTGTGCATCTCCCCTCACTTCTTATCAGGTGGACGCTCCACTCTCAGCTTTAGCCCTCCATGGCTGTGTCCTTGTCCATGGGCCCAGGAGACCCCAGGACTTACCATACTTCAGACCAACCAGCTCTTTCTCTTTTCTTTCTCATCTCCAAATGGACGAGTGTCTATGGAACATGGTTGGGCTCAGCCTATATCTTCATTGTTGTCTTTCACCCACTTTCACTCACCAGTAGACCAACATAGTCACCAGCAAGCTTACATTGCTGCTCATGTGATCCCTTTGAATTTCAGTCTTTGAGAGGGGTTGTCCTGAAGGGACTTGATTGCTTGCCTTGCTGGCTCTTGAGCAAACAACTTGCTTGTCCTTGTAGTAAACATTCAGACTGCCATTTTTGGTTTTAGTTTTGATTTTTCCTGCTGGTCTTTCTTTCAAGAAGTATTTTCTGTTCCTCTATCTGCTCCAGGCTGGCCTGCTTGTCCTTTCAAGTGGGAATTTTCCACCTCAGAAGGTTCTGGATGGGGCTCAGGATTACACCTAAGGTCCAATACACTACCAAAGCTTCACAAGAAGCCTATTTCACTGGGCAAGTTCTAGAACCCCTTGTAAGTATTTCAATGAGTTATAGGCTGAAGGAGGGCTTACAAGCTTTCAGTAATCATGTTTCCTGATACTCCATTTTATCACACTCGAGTGTCTACTTTACAATAGTAAACAAGGGAAACCAATATTCGTAAGACAGTCAAGCATCCTAACATTATTTCCCCTCTTTTATTCAGATTATGCCTTGATCTCTGTATCACAGAGCCCTGTTGTTCCAAAGTTGAGCATACATCACTATTTACCTCTGTCCCATTTAGTCCATGCAAACCTACCTAAGTGTTCTCCTATCTACCTTGTTCTTCCATTCCACTTCCCCTTCATGTGTACTGCCCTCCCAACACCCGAACTATGATGTGTCTATCCTCTACCCTGTGCTCTGCCATCCCCTCCCTCAAATAAAGGTAGTTTTAATTAAATAAAAAAGAATTAAGAATGATTTTAGGTGTGATCAGGAGATAACATATTGGAGATAGTAAACACAGATTGTTTTTTATAGCATTTGGCTCAGCAAGTTGCTCTTGAATTCTTCTCTTCCAATTCTAACAGTCAATGATTATGGTTCATAAATGGTAGTCCATAAGCATGAACATTATTTTAAGTATGTTAAAGAATAAAAATAATAATTTACTTCTTTATTTCAGATTATTTATCATGAATGAAATACATGCCCTTATGTATTTAAGCAACATAGAAATCTATAAAAATCATCAAAATTAACTCCTCAATTCTCCTATCCTTCCCTAATTTACTCCCCACAGAAATGATATTTTCTAGGTACATACAAACACATAAACATATGCCATAATTTTTTGTGAAATGGAATAATTTATTTTAATATGGTATGTGTAAACTTGAGTGATTTTATTTATTTATTTTGCTTAAGTATTGATTTAACAAATATTAAAGAGCTAGGCTGATAGGGCACTGGCTAATGTGAATGGTTTCCAGCAGTTAGCCTGTGTGCATCAGATTTCCTTCAGTCACTCTCTGAAGAGATGCCTGGTGCCTGGCATGAGGGTTCAGAGCTGCACCTCAGGATCCAACCTTGGCAGTGCTATTGTGTTGGTAACGTAGGTGCTGCACAGCTACCACATTTCTCTTCTTGGCCAGCCAATAGTTTTCTGTGAGACACATAGTATCTTTTAATAAATTCTTTTTCTCTGTAAACTAGCCAGAGTTCTTTGCTTTTTGGCAAGCCAGACCAGAGGTCTAATGCTAGAGAATGAAAAGTCAGGGTCTCATCTCGTTTTAAAGCAAAAAAATAAAAAATAAAATAAGACCAGCAACATCTGTCATCTATGGCTATCTATAAGGATGTGAACAACTGCCCAAGTCTTGGACCTCTATTTCTTCAAAGCAGCGACTATTGATTGCCAGACCCTACCTGTAGATTACCTATGAATGGGACAGCTATTTTGAAGGAAACAATTTCTTCCTTTTACCTTTAAATTTTACTTTAAATACTTATGACCTTATTTTAGAATTTCTTTTTGTGATTTAATAAGAAATAGCAATCAAGAGAAAAATAAAGTAAGCTCTTCATTTGCATATATCTGCCTTGGAGGAAAAACACTACTCTTTTTTTCTTGATTACATCAGCAAAAGGCATTCAGAACACAGTGTTTTTAAATTAGTGCTTCAGGTTCTGATTATTTTTTGAAGCTTCCATGAAGTATTATTTAAAGAAAAAAATGAAGGAAAATTTCCAAATTCTCTCAAAAATACATGTTAAGGAAATATAATTTCTAAATTTCTGATGTCATATGGCAACAAGCATTGTTCTATGTATGAAGAAAAGGGGAAGAGAATATTCTAAGTGTGGAAATATATATCATATGTTCATTGTTTTGGTTTTGATATATGCTTAACTATATTACATTCTAGGAACAGCTAATTTCCATATAAAGTGTAGCTATTTTCAATTTTACTATGTCTTGTCTATAGTGGAAGCTTTGATTTGTGTGCCCTAGGCTAGATCAGAGCAATGCATAATTTTCTTTAAGTTTTTTTCTGTCATGTACAATTGGTGAGGTCAGCACCGATTACAACATGAATGTTTAGAAAGACATTACACAAAAAGGGAACAAAATAAGACAAATAGCATCAAAAACAGTTAGCAAATCCAAGAAAAATGATCAGAGAGAAACTGATGGAAATCATGAATTTTTATGTAGTTGGACATCAAGGCACACATGAATCTTAGCCTGTTTTGGTGATTATATTTCAAACACAATAGCAGCAGTTAAATTCTGCAGAGTCATATCAAAGCATCTGCCATGATTCCTACCTTGCAGGATGGTGTCTGGTAATGTTCTTCTTTGTAGCCAGGTTCACATGAGGTGTGCCTTGTGCAATAGCAGAAGACCTCACCCACAAACATTTCCTAACATTATTTCATTAGATTTGCTCCTTCTCTTTGAAGATGTGTGCTTTTCAAGTAGATTAAGGACTTTGTTACCTGGAGGGATAAAAGCAACAACTTGTCACACAATAGCAGCCCTTGCTATAACCTAGGTACTTTACCTGATCCCCTTTTGATGGAAAGGTCTGAAACTAGGATTCAGCAGACCTTACTCCTGGTCTCAGGTCTATGACTCTGCACTTTCGTGCAAAATGCTTGGCTTCTTTGGGTCTCAGTTTCTTCATCTTCAAAATGATAAGATGATTGTGAAGATGTCCTTTAGGCAGGAAATTCAGACTTTGTCAATAAATTAGCATCCCTGTAGATTAGTGCCCTGAAGGAATGGGATTCAGAAGAATTTTGATGAGTTTGAGGGAAGAGGGAAGAAGTAGGAGGTGAGCCATTTTAATGCAGGGAGTGAGTATGGATTTATTAGGATAATAAGACAAAGGAATTTTAAGAAATTCAATTGGAAAAGAAAATAAGCTCCCCTGTTCTGTTGTTGTTGTTGTTGTTAGGTGTTCTGGAGTCATTCTGACTAACAATGACATTATACACAACCGAACTAAACACTGCATCAACCTCACAACCGTTACACTTGAACCACTGCTGCTGCCACTGTGCCAATCCATCTCTTGGATGTCTTCTTCTATTTTTTGTTAAACCTCCACTCCACCAAACATGATGTCTTTCTCCAGGGACTGGTCCCTGTTGACAATATGTCCAAACTATGAGACAAAGTCTCACCATCCTGGCTCCTAAAGAGCATTCTGCTGTACTTCTTCCAACACAGATTTATTTGTTCTTCTTGAAGTCCATAGCACTTTTAATATTCTTCTCCAACACCATAAATTAAATACATCTATTCTTCTCCGGTCTTTGTTATTCATTGTGCCACTTTCACAGGCATATGAGGCTATTGAAAACACCACAGCTTGGGTCAAGTGGACCTTGTCCTCTTTGCTCTTGAACACTTTAAAGAGCTCTTGTGCAGTAGATTTGCCTAATGCAATATGTCGTTTGATTTCTCAACTACTGTTGCCATGAGTGCTTATAGTGGATTCAAGCAAAATGAAGTCTTTGACAACTTCCATCTTTTCTTCATTTATCCTTTTGTTATGTATTGGTCCAGTGTTGAAGATTTTTGTTTGTTTGTTTGTTTTTTTACATTAAGGTACAACCCATACTGAAGATTGTGGTCTTTGATCTTCATCAGTAAGTATTGTAAGTCCCTTTGCTTTCTGCAACCAAAGTTGTATCAACTGCATATCACATGTTGTTAATGAGTATATCTGCAATTCTGATATTACATTCTTCTTCATACGATCCAGTTTCTCAAATTATTTGCTCAGCATACAGGTTGAATAAGTATGGTGAAAGAATACAACCTTGGCACACACCTTTCCTGATTTTAAGCCATTTGGTTTCCCCTTGTTCTGTTTGAATAACTGCCTCTTGCTTTCTGTGCAGGTTCCTCATGAGCATAATTTAGTGTTCCTGAACATTCATTCTCTGAAACATTGTCCATAGCTTGTTATGATCCACACAACTGAAAGAGTTTGTGTAGTCAATAAATATTCTCTACTTTCAGCCAAGATCCATATGATTCAACAATGATATCCCACATTCTTCATCTCCATCTGAATTTGGCCTTAGCCTCCCACAGCTCCCTATTAATGTACTGCGGTAGGAGTTTATGAACAATCTTTAGCAAAATTTTACTTACATGTGGTATAAAAAATATAGTCCAATGATTTCCACATTCTGTTGGTCACCTCTCTTTGGAATGGAAAGAAATATGAACCTTTATCAGCTGGCCAGGTAGCTGTCTTCTACATTTCTTGGCATAGATGAGTAAGTATCTCCAGTGATGCATCAATTTGTTAAAATATTTCTGTTATAGTCCATCAATTCTGGGAACCTTTTTCTTTTCCCTGTCTTCAGTGCACCTTGAACTTCTTCCTTCAGTACCATTGGCTCTTGATTACACGCTACCTCTTGAAATAGTTGAACACCAACCGTTTCCTTTTGAAACAGTCAGTGACTCTGTGTGACTTCTATCTTCTTGTGAAGCTTTGTGCATCATTTAATAATTTTCCCATAGAGTCATTCAATACATGTATGTGTATATGTGTGTTTTCACCCTGCAACTTTCTTGTTTTCACTTAATATTAAAGTAGTATCATCTCTCTGCCTATTAGAATGAATACTGCAGGTGAACATCTTTAGACATATATAGCTGACACACTTTATCTAGTTTGACTATAGGATAGATTTTAGAAATTATGATTTTCAGGATAAACTCTTGCCCTTTAAAACATGTTAGCCATTACTGCCTTAGCCCAGATTCCTGGGAAGTCTGAGATACAGTACTACCTGAAGAATATGATCCCAGAGAGCAGGAAGGAAGTGCAGAAAGTAAAATGGGGAAGGAAGGAGAGTTCATACCAAGATACTTTTTTGAGTTGGTCACTGCTTCAGGTGTTGCTTAACCCTACAGACATTTCTGTCTCAGGATTATCTGAGAAACCATGACAAATGTATTTCAGGACCATCCAATGGGAGTGGGAGAAAACATGTCATCTATTATTTCTTTTTGTCCCTCACTGGTCAAATTTGTACCCCTGGGATGCCTACTCCCCCATTATTTGGGTTCCACATGTGTTGGGCCTTGAGCATGTTCTTGTTTAGTCTCCTGTTAAGGGTAAATTGAGAAGTCTCGGGGTAGAACAAGAGATAAGCCAACATGCTCTGTGTGAAGCCGATCTGAACCCACACAGAGTCACCATAGCTACAAATGGAACAAAGCAAATATGAAATCAAGGATATCTGAAGTAATGTCTAGAAGTTTTTAGATACACTAAAACCCTACACAAAGTCACTATGAGTTGGATCCAACTCCATGGCACTTAACAACAACAACCTATCATACAAAAATGTACTGAATTGCATCTGTTATGCAAAAGTATATCTGCCTTCCTTCCCTTTAACCATAGAGGTTCTTGTCAATTTTGTTAATGTTTGCCAATTTGAGAGACAAAAAACTGGTATTATTTCCATTTCTTTATTTATGAATGTGATAGTTAAGGTTTTATGTCAATATGAGTGGGCCTGGATTCTCAGTGGTTTATAGTTAAGTAACCCCCATGATCCAATCTAATATAATGCAATCACTGCTATGGATACCATCTGATGTAGTCAGCCTTAATCTGTTGTAATTATCCTGTGTTGTAAATCCTTACCCTAAGGTGTTCATCAGCCAGCATTCAATCTACAGGATTAGGTTGTACCTCGAGTTAATCTCTTTCGAGATATAAAAGGAGAGAAACGTGAGTAGAGAAAGAGGGACCTACTGTCACCAAAAAGGAAGAATCAGGAGTGGAGTATGGCCTTTGGTACTGGGGGCTCTGCAGTGTGAAGCGCCTAGATCCAGGGAAAGATTGATGCCAAGATGCACAGAGGTCTCTAAGGAATGCTGGGCCTACAGGTGCTGAAAGGAGACAAGGCCCTTTCTCCAGAGCTAACTCTCTGAAGTGGGATTTCTAGCCTTCCAGACTGTGAAAGGATAGATTTCTGTTTGTTAAAACTATCCACTTGTGACATATCTGTTATCATAGCCCTAAATAATTAAGACACTGGGGTTTAATATGTTTATGTATATATTTTTAAGAATTTACATATTATCTTCTCTGAATTGTCTAGTAGATATTTTTAAATATTTTTTTTCCTTTTGGGTTGTTGGTCAAGATCTTAATTTTTCAACTGAGAAGAGTGCTGCACAAAGTTCATTTTCATGGAGCTTTGTAAGTATTCTTCCTTATATTAAAAAATATAAATAGGCTATTTCTCACTTACCCAGTTTCTAGCATTTAATGTGTACTGATGACATTAATCACACACACATTCTTTGTATTAGCAAAATTACGAATGCATTTTTTTTTCAGCAGTAGAGTCAGGACACATTCGATTTCATAAATAACAACATATATGGTTTTTATCTAAGGATGAATGCATTTTGCTTACAAAAGGTTGTTGAACAGACACAGTTTTAAACTTCTCTTTTCATTCTTTGTTCTTTGCCATAAAAACTGCATATTATTTTTTTCCTTTTTTTCCCTGGCAGAGAAATCTATTATCCTGTCACAGTCCAACTCTACTCTTATTTGCTGCTTGGTAAATGGCTTCTGAAAGAACACAAGGCCTTTTCTATAACCTGTTCATAATTTCACTTCAGATCTGCCACATAGTGCAACTGCCACATATAATCTTGTCATTCAGTTATCAACCAATCAAGGTCGTTATAGTGTTCTCCCATTGTTCTACAAGCTTAACTTTTTGTTCTTTCCTGCTATTTGCATTGTTATCGTAATAGGTTAAATGCCCAGGGTTTCAAGTGAAACACACTTACTGCAATAATATTGCAGGATAAGCTGCCATGTGATTTTATTTAAAATATACATATGTGCAATGTTTAATCACAGAAATCGTATAAGATGAACCTGATTTTCTAACATGTTTAAACAAAAGAGAACAAATGATTACTTTAGTATATTTGTAATAGCATACCTCCCAGGTAAATTTTTCTTGGTAAATAGGAACAATGAATAAGTTCTTTTCCAGACATAAAGAAATTCAGAATATTTTTGGATACTGTTTAGGACAGGCTCCAGGTTGGCAGACAAAGGGTAAGAAACTATCTAGTGAAAAGTCAATTTTAGGGTAAAATCAGATTTTTCTATAAAGGATAAAGAAGGATTACAGCAAATACCTACCATAGGAATTACAGGCAACTCTACTTCCCTTAATGTGTGCTAGTAGAGTTGTTGCCCCAGAAGCCATTGGTGTTTAGCCTGACCAGGAATTTCATGTAGTGGACAGAAGTTGAAGTTCCAATTTAAAAGATACTGAAGAGAGGACTTTGAGTCTGTCATGGAAAAGAATGGCTCATGAGGTTCTATATCCAAAATATTCCCCAGGGGAGGAGCATAACATCATAAGACCTGAGAAGGTCCCATGCTCCATGACCAATTGGAGTTGTAGTAGAGGTAAAATAGCTGCTCTTATTGGGAAGAGACAACACTTCAGAGAAAAGTGAGGGACCAGGCAATCAGACAGTTTTTCCTGTTAATGCCCCACAAAACTTACTGAAGAAGAATATGATGGGGGGTGAGGGAGAGGAAGGAAAAATACTCATGGGCTAGAAAGTAGATATGTGTTAACATGGGTGATAGGGCAGGCGATACACAACAAGAGTGAGGTTAGTAGAGGAAAGATGAAGGTAGCAGGAGACACAGGGAAGAATGCAATAGTCAAAGTGCATAGAGACAAATGCTGTTAACTGCTGGTACATGAAATGAAGCATGTACTTTGCTTGTAATGAAGCAAAGTGTATGATTTATTGAATGTAAAACTGATGATCTGCTCTATAAATTTTTACTCGGTTTACAATAAAACCTTAGGGAAATAAAAACAATATTAGCCCCTGTCAGTGACTCAACTTCTTAATTGTTTAAAGAAGCTGACATTGTAATTATTACTCTTCATAATTAGAAGCTAGATAGCTTGATGGTCAGGAACTACTATAGTGGAAGGATTTTTCAACTCCTCAATATTCATGTCCCTTCCTACACATTAGTCTAAATCAGTCAAAATAATCTCAACTCCTTGCCCATTTACTATCAACCCAAAATCCATTTGCACCAGTGAGATGTGAGAAGAGAGGTTTGCTCAGAATTTCCAGAAAAACACCAACAACAACAAAAACTAACCTCAAGTATGTTGGAGTAGAACTGTGCTCCACAGGATTTTAAAGATGACTAATTTTAAATAAATAAATAGCCAGGCATTTATTCTGTGATGACTTTGAGTTGCAACTGAACTCTCCAACCTTTTGGTTAGGAACTGAACAAGATAACCATTTGTACCAGCCAAGGACTTAAATGCCTGAGAGTTCAATAATTTAATTACAGAGTTGAAAAAACGGAATTCTCTACCAAAAGCTAAAATTAGTTTAAGCAGAGGAAGGGAGATAAGAGACTTGGCAAGGTAATATTTGGCCAAAAAAAAATAAGCATTTAACTCCAAAGTCCCTCCCAAGGAGATTTGTGTGCCTAGAATAGAAGGTAAGCTTCAGGTCATGGGATGAATTATGGATCATACCCCTCTGTTTATCACTTCAAAGCACCTCAAGGTTGTTGTCCTTAAGTGTCATCGAGTCAGTTCTGTCTCATAGTAACCTGTATAGGGTTTCCAAGGAGTGGCTGGTGAGTTTGAACAGCCAACCTTGCAGTTCAAATTGACCTTGTGATCCAGGGCTTTTCCTATAGCTCCACACCACAACTCCAGGTAAGGTCATTAAACTTACAACCATGGGATGTAGTTAGAAAATTGTTGAACTCAAACTTTTTCTAGATAAGTTTCCTAGACCAAAAGTCTTTAGGGAGATGTATTGTCAAAAATTAAAACGACAACAAAAAAAAGACCAAGCCTGTTCTGTTCCTAGACAAGTGTCAAACTGTGATCTCTTACTGAGGAGTATGATACTAAAGTTGGGAATGTCCTAGAAGAGAGAGCAATAAGCAAAGAAAATTCTAAATTGGGGTGTCCCAGATAGTTATGGAATCCTGGTGTGTGCTGTAAGATAAGCACTGAACTGCTAGCCACAAAGTTGTTGGTTCAAACCCATTGGATGCTCCTCAGAAACCCCATATAAGGTCACTGAGTTGGAGCTAACTCAATGACACTTAACAACAAAGTTTACCATAAAAGCTCAATCTGCTATCAAGATGTTGTTTTTGTTATTGTTGTTGTTGAATGTTGTTGAGTCGATTCCGACCCATAGCGACCCTGTATAGGGTTTCCAAGGAGCAGCTGGTGAGCTTGAACCACTGCCCTTGCAGTTCAAACGGCTTTGCAGTCTGACGCATTGACCCACAGCGCCACACCAGGACTCGGTTGTCGTTGTTAGATACCGTAGTTCCAACTCATAATGACCCTACCTACAGCAGAATGAAACACTGCTTGGTTTGCGCTATCCTCACAATCGTTCCTATTTTTGAGCCCATTGTTGCAGCCACTGACTCAACCCATCTTATTGAAGGTCTTCCTCTTTTTTACTGACCTTCTATTGGCCAGGTGGCGGAATCGATGGACTCAAGCGTGGCAACAGCAGTGAGGTTGGCCCAGGATTGGGCAGTGTTTCAGTCTGCTGTGCATAGGGTCGCTATGAGTCGGTGCTGACTCAATGGCACCTAACAACAACAATAACAACTATTGGTCTTTAGACAATGTCTCACAATTCTCACTTCAAAGGAGCATTCTGGTTGTAGTTTTTCCAAGATAAATTTGTTCCTTCTTCTGGTAGTTCATGGTATATTTAATATTATTTACCAATACTATAATTCAAAGACATGAATTCTTCTTGAGAATCCCGTAGGAGAATCTGGAGTTGATAGATTCAAGAATGGATGATGCATTGGGTTGTATATTCCTAAAAAAGAAATAGTTATATTTCATGCAGGCATAAATACTTTTGAGAAAATTGTATAGAAATGTTACATGGTCAAGGAGAACACTATGGTTGCATAATAAGCACCAAACCTTTCTTTGTCCTTCCTAACAAAGCACTGCCTGTTTCATATATCAGTTCCTGTCTTGCAGCATTGTGATGACCCCACCACCAACTCCAGGTATCAGTCACATCGGTCTAAGGGTAATATCATCTTCCTTGCTAGATAATTATTGGATCAAAAATGAACGTGTATTATAATTCTAATAAAGACAAGAAGGAAAATTATGCAGAGGGGAGTCTGAAAATTTTTTCATTCTACCTGAGAGACAACTACAGGAAGGTGCTGTCTATCTTCTTCCTTGTGTGCTGCCATGTCTGGATGTTGTTGTTGTTGTTAGGTGCCATCGAGTCAGTACCGACTCAGAGCGACCTTATGCACAGCAGAACAATACACTGCCTGATCCTGGGCCAACTGATTATTGTTGCCATGCTTGAGTCCATCGATGCTGCTTGGCTAATCCATCTCG
>NW_006408664.1:2348368-2352230 GCF_000296735.1 Chrysochloris asiatica | reverse complement strand
TTTCTCCCGCGGAGCGGCTGGTAGTTTCGAACCGCTGACCTTAAGGTTCGCAGCCCGATTCGTAACCACTACGCTACCAGAGCTCCTTATATATTATGTAATATATGTAAATTAATTATATAATATACAAATATATATATTTATTATTATTATTAAGTCTATGCTCTCTGGTGGTGACCCTGTGGGGCAGAGTCAAAACTGTCCCATAGGGTTTCCAAGACTATAAATCTCTGGGCTCCTATATTATTATACACAACATGTAAATATTTTAGTATATCTGAATTGTAACGGGCATACTAGTCATGAAAAAATATTATTATTATTGTTATTATTATATAATGATTATAATATAATAATAGCTATATTACAAAGGAGCTTCAAAAAGTTCATGAAAAAAATTCCATTATCCTTTTAATTCTTTTTTCTTTCTTTGACACCCTTTCATAGCAATAAGCTAGCTAGTATCATAAATATTTTACACCTTTACTTCAGGATAAAATAATATATGTAAAATCAATACATAAATTAAAAGCATTAATGTTGTTATTAGGTTCCATTGAGTCAATACCAATATCTTATGCACAACGGAACGAAACACTGCCCATTTCTGCGTCAACCTCACAATTGTTGCTATGTTTGAACCCATTGCCAATGCATCTCATTGGAAGTCTTCCTCTTTTTCTCTGACCTTCCACTTTACCAAACATGATATCGCTCTCCAGGAACTGGTCCCTCCTGACAATATGTCTGAAGTATGAGAGACAAAGTTTGACCATTCTGGCTGTATTTCTTCTAACACAGATTTGTTTGTTCTTTTGGCAGTCCATGGTACTTTTAATATTTTCTGCCAACACTGTAACTCAAATGCATCAATTCTTCTATGGTCTTTTTTATTCACTGTCCAACCTTCACATGCATATGAGGTTATTAAAAATACCAGGGCTTGGATCAGGTGCACCTTAGTCTTCAAACTGACATCTTGCTCTTCAACATTTAAAAGAGGTCTTGTGCAGCGATATGCCTAATGAAATACATCATTTGATTTCTTCATTGCTGCTTCCATTAGTGTTGATGATGGATCCAAGCTAAATGAAGTCTTTTAGAACTTTAACCTTTTCTCCATTTATGTGGATGTTGTTTATTGGTTTAGTGTTGAGGAATTTTGTTTTCTTTACATTGAGATAACAGTCCATTCTGTGGTCTTTGATCTTCATCAGTATTTTGAGTCCTCTTTGCTTTCAGAAATGAAAGTTGTATCATTTGCATATTGCAGATTGTTAATGAGTCTTCCTCCAATCTTGATGCCATGTTTTTCTTCACATAATCCAGGTTCTCAGATTATGTGCTCAGCATGCAGATTGAATAAGTATGGTGAAAAAATACAACCCTGGACACACTTTTCTTAATTTTAATTTAGTTTTTACTCACATTTTCTTTAGTTATTACTATTGTTCATAGTAATAAAGTGTTTTTTTTTCAAATCCTTCCATCATAAAGCACACTATTAAGAAAAAACCATGCTGCCACCAAAATTGTGTTTTTACATTGTGCAATCAGCTTCTTTGGGGTTTAACTTTAATATATATATATATATTCTAAGGGTTTTGTCAATATCTCTTTCAGTTTCATGGGTTAGCATCTGATAGCAATCCTTTTGTCTGTATCTGTGAAATAACATACTTCAGTTTCACCTATTTGTGGAATCTTCCTCTGTAGAGTCTTAGTTGATGCTTTTCAAATAATTGTAGTATTGTGATTATTTCTTCATCAGTGAATATTTGCTTAATCAATATCAAATGTATGCCTTACTGTTTAGAATTTATCCATTTTTATGTATACAGATTCTATTTCATTGTCAAATTATAGTATAATCTTTTAAAATACACTTGGAATGACCATTAAACTCAGCATGTCTACCAGCAGCACATCATCAATTACAAAATGTCATATGTAAAAATGTGTATCTTAGAATTGATGGAATAGTTTTCATGAAATAACTGTAATAGAGATGGAGGAGGTAGGTAAAAGGATATCCAGCTTTTTTCCCATTGTCCACTCTGATGAATATGGAGATTCTATTAATCATGTAAAAATGTTAAAACAAATATGGATGAATAATAAAAGAAAGGCAGTTTAAAGAAAGATATCATTTTCCCCTCTACCAAGTTAACAAAGTCTGTGAAAACGAAAAATGTCCATTATTAGTACAGAAAAAGAGAAGCAGACATTTCTGTGTGCTTAAAGCATAAAGCATTAATTTTTATGAAGCCCCGACTTTCCTTTGTACTTGGGTACTTGACAGACTAATTTCTTTGACCTTAATGTATTTTGCTATTAGAAAATACAGAAAAGTAGAGGTAATGAGGTGGAGAAAATATTAATAACTGGCACCTAGATTCTCACAGAGAGAACCATCTTTGGAAACAGGCTCTAAGAATGTTTCTGCTAGAAGGTACTCCTCACCCTCACTCCAGAACCTGGGTTTTGGTTAGTGGCTGGTGCCATGGCTTTGAAGAAAAGAAAAGCTACTCTTCGTGAGGCAAGGGGAGGAATTTTTCATCTAAAAGGAGGCTAAAAGTGGCATACAGAAGAAGAGATGGGAGGGAGGAATGAGAGAGAGATAAGCCAAGAAGATGAAAACCAGCTAGGACAGATGAAACTACATAGTGCTGAGGAAAACCATCAATTGCTGTTGAGATAACTCCATCTCATGTCAACTCCATGTGTATCCAATATGAACTGAACTCCATAGGGTTTTTAATGGCTGGATTTGGGGAAGTAGACCATTAGGTCTTTCTGCTAATGTTGGGTGTATTGACCATCCAACATTTTGGTTAGCAGCATAGTGTATTAGCCATTTGCAGTGGTGGTGAGGAAAACACAGAATTTTAAGAATGATGGTGAGTATTCTTTACACTGAGTTGTTTTCTTTCCCTCTCCACTTTCTCCAGGGAATTTTCACTAAGTTCAGTTAAACCCACACATGCTTGCTGTCAGTGAATTTTGATTATTGTTCCTGAGAAAACTGGAAAAGGAACCTACAACACATAAGGATTGTCATAGTGTGAGCCAAATGCAGAGCAAGAAGCTCCAGCAATCAAAGCCCTGACCCTCCCCTCTACCTCACCCCTTACCCAACACCCACAGTAGACCAAATTGGCAGAAATTGTAGGAGGGTTTTGCTCTTTTACAGACTGTGCACTGGATAGAAAGTTGATTCATTACTTCAGTACGTATTCATTGAGCATTTACTATGTGCCATGCATTGATCTGTATTCTGGGAAAGGAGAAAAGGAGTCTATATTTCTGTAAGAGACAAATAATAACCTGGGACAGATAAACGTATGATCTAATGTCCTGCTTTTGTAACTTCTATTAAAAAAATAAGTCAAGATAAAGGGGTAGAGATTGGTTGAGTGAGAAGGAATACCTTTGGAAAAGAAAGCATTTTAGTCATGGGTAGGAAGAACCTAGGCGTCATCAGCAGAACCACCTGATGTGTGTAAGTGGAAGGTTTGCAGAAATGTGTGCAGGGATGAGGAGAGGAGGGAGGCAAGTGGGAGATGAAATCAGAGAGGGAGATAGAGCCAACATGCTAAATGTTTTCTATGTCAGAATATGACCATTGAGCTTTCTTCTCAGTGTAATGGAAGCATTTGAGTAGTGGAGTGAGTACTTGGGCCTTTGTGTGAAGGGACCGTATGTGACACAGAGGAAGAAGGACTATATGAAATGATAAAATAAATGCAGGCTTAGGCATAGATTAGGGTAAGGAAAGAGAAGGTGGTGGAAGAACAAGGATAAGTAAAAAAATATTGCTATAAAATCATAAAAAATTTATTACAGAAAAATATTAAAATGT
>NW_006408664.1:2345680-2347623 GCF_000296735.1 Chrysochloris asiatica | reverse complement strand
CATAAACAGACACCATCCGAAGAAGGCAGGGAGGAAGGAGACCAGCTGGGGAACCCACACACAAGATGTTGCCAGACCTCCACCTGCTCTAACTCTCGAACCCTTTGCCAAAGAATTCTGCACTCTTTGATTTATACCATATCAGAACAGCAGTTTGGGCACTCTCAAGGGACTAAAAGCGTATTTCTTTTGAATATTCTTTGAGTTTTAGTAACAAGAAGAAATCTGGAAGGGCAAGGTCAGGGCTGTAAAGTGGATGAAGAAAGCTTTCCCAATGAAATTCTCATAGGACAGCCCTTGCTACTCTTGAAGAATGAACAGTACATTGTTGTGATGGGGAAGGGGGCAAAGTCTGTCAATGCGATTTTCCTGGTCTTTTTTTTTTCACCAAAGCAGTTTTCAATTTCCGTAAACTTCTTTGTTATAAGCACCCATGATTACCCTGTGCCATTCAGGAAAATCTATTAAGATTACCCTTTTGGAATTCCTAAAAAAAAGTTGCCCTAACCTTCTGAGCTGACCTCTCTGCCTTGGATTTAACTAATCCAGCAGAACCCCTTAGAAGACAATGCTTTGATTGGATCTCTTTTGTAGAAGGAACCCTATGAAGTCTAAGATAAGTGCATTTAAGGGAGAACTTGTCTGAAGTCATTCACTGACCACAGAAATAATTTAAACACACTTTGTTTAGAATAAACCTTGGGTCCATTAGAACCCTAGTAACAGTACACTTTGACTTATCCTCATAGATTTATTTTGGAGGAATTGACAAGATTTATGGATGGATTGAATATGAGATAGCAAAATGAAAACTAGGCTGGTTTTCTTAGATTAAAAAAAAAATAACATGGCTTTTTAAATGAATTATGAAATAATGATAAAAATCAATATTGATGTTGTTGTTGTTAAGTGCCATTGAGTAGGTTCTGACTCATAGCAACCCTATATACGGTTTGCAAGGAACAGCTGGTGGGTTTGAACTGCCAACCTAGTGGTTCACAGTCCAGTGCTGACCCAACAGTGCCACACCAGGATATAAATATCCATAAACAGAAAATAAGTCATTATTTCAAATACTATAAGTAAATAGCATACTTCTACTCACCATTTCAAATATAGAGTTATTAGTAATAAACTTTTAAACAAATATTCCACTGTATTCTAATGATGACCTATGAGATATTGTCCACGACTCATCTGTCAGTTTCTCATTCTGTGGTGGCTTGTGTGTAGCTGTAATGCTGGAAGTGATGCCACTGGTATTTTAAATACTAGCAGGGTCACCCATGGTGGACAGGTGTCAGCAGAGCTTCAAACCTAAGACAGGCTAGGATGGAGAGGTAGGACCACTTCTGAATGGTGGTTGTTGTTGTTAGGTGCCATCGAGTCAGTACCGACTCATAGCGACATCATGCACAGAAGAACGAAACACTGCCTGATCCTGGGCCAACCTCACTACTGTTGCCACGCTTGAGTCCATTGATGCTGCTACTTAGCCAAACTATCTCGTTGGGGGTCTTTCTCTTTTTCTCTGACCCTCCATCTTACCAAACATGATATCCTTCTCCAGCGAGTGGTCCCTCCTGACAATATGTCCGAAGTATGAGAGACCAAGTTTGGCCATCTTGGCCTCCATGGAGCACTCTGGCTGCACTACTTCCATGAATTTATTGGATCTTTCGGCAGCCCATGGCACTTTCAATATTCTCCTCCAACACCATAACGCAAAAGCATCAATTCTTCTATGATCTTCCTTATTCACTGTTTAGCTTTTGCATGCATATGAGATTACTGAAAATCTTTACTCTTCAACACTTTAAAAAAGTCTTGTGCAACAGATTTGTCTAATGCAATACAGTGTTTGATTTCTTGACTGCTGCTTCCATGACTGTTGATAGTTGATCCAAGAAGAATGAAGTCCTTGACAACTTCAATCTTTTCTC
>NW_006408664.1:2316645-2318381 GCF_000296735.1 Chrysochloris asiatica | reverse complement strand
GATGTTGGATTTGGTCAAGCGACATTTCTGCATCAATCGATATGATCATGTGGTTCTTTTCCTTTTTCTTATTTATATGGTGGGTAACATTGATTGTTTTTTAATGTTGAACCATCCTTGCATCCCTGATATGAATCCCATTTGCTCATAGTGTATAACCTTTATGATGTGTTGCTGGATTCTGTTGGCTAGGAGTTTGTTGAGAATTTTTGCATCTATGCTCATGAGGGATATTGACCTATAATTTTCTTTCTTAGTGACATCTTTCCCTGGTTTTGGTATGAGGGTTATGCTTGCTACATAAAATATATTAGGAAGTTTTCCATCCTCTTCTATATTCTGACATAATTTGAGTAAAATTGTTAAACAGCTCTTCTCGGAATATTTGGGGAAATTCACCAGTGAAGCCATCTGGACCTGGACTTCTTTTGGTTGGGAGTTTTTGATGACCTGATCAATTTCTTCTTTTGTTATGGGTCTGTTCAGGTTTTCTACTTCACTGTGGGTAAGTTTAAGTAGATCGTATTTATCTAAAAATATATCCATCTCTTCTAAGTTTTCAAATTCGTTGGAGTACAACTCTTCATAGTATTCTGTTATTATCCTTTTGATTTCCTTGGGTTCCATAGTGACATTGCCCATGTGGTTTCTAATGTGTGTTATTTGTGTTTCTCCCTCTTTTCTTTTGTTAGTTTTGCCAATGGTCTGTCAAATTTGTTGATCTTTTCAAAGAACCAGCTTCTTGTCCTGTTGATTCTTTCTATAGTTTTTCTGTCTTCTTTCTCATTTATTTCTGCTCTAATCTTTATTATTTCTTTTCTTTTGGTGCCTGTAGGTTCCCTCTGTTGGTCTGTTTCTAATTGTTGCAGATGCTGTGTTAATGTGTTAATTTCATTTATTTCTTCTTTTTGGATGTGTGTGTTCATTACAATAAATTATCCTCTTAGCATCACTTTCTCCATGTCCCAAAGGTTTTGGTATGTTGTGTTTTCATTCTCATTTGTTTCTAGGAATTTTGTGAATTCACATTTAATTTCTTCTACTACGCAGTCACTTTTCAGCAGGATGTTATTCAATTTCCATGTATTTGACTTTATTTCCTTGGTCTTGGTCTTCCTATTGTTGATTTCTAATTTGATAGCATTGTGGTCTGAGAAGATGCTTTGTAGTATTTTGATATTTGTAAATTCATGTAGATTTGTTTTGTGGCCTAAGACATGGTCTATTCTGGAGAATGTTCCATGTGCACTGGAAAAGAATATGTATTGTGCAGTTGTTGGACTGAATGCTCTGTACACATCTATGAGGTTCAGTTGGCTGATTGTGTTGTTTAGTTCATCTGTGTCTTTGTCAAGTTTCTTTCTGGTTGTTCTATCCATTTTTTAAAGTGGTGTATTAAATCACCAACTATTATTGTAGATTCATCTATTTCTTTCTTCAAATATATTAGAGTTTGCTTTATATATTTTTGAGCTCTTTTACTGGCAACATAGATATTTACTATGGTTATGTAATCTTGTTCAATTGTCCCTGTAATCAAGAGATAATGTCCTTCTTTATCTTTTATGCCGGGTTTTACCCTAAAGTTTATTTTATCAGAGATTAGTACTGCCACTCCTGTTCATTTTTTATTGCAATTAGCTTGGTATATTTTTTTTCCATCCTTTGACTTTTAATCTGTTTTTGTTTCTGTCCATATGATGTGTCTCTTACAGACAGCATATTGAAAGATCTTG
>NW_006408664.1:2307752-2316124 GCF_000296735.1 Chrysochloris asiatica | reverse complement strand
GGAGGTGCTGCCACGTATGTCAATCTCTGGTTGCTGTCTGTTCTTGTTGGTTCTCAGTTCACAGAACTCCCTTTAGGATGTTTTGTAGTGCAGGGTTGGCTTTGGTAAAATCCCTTAAATTCTGTTTATCCTGGAATATTTTGATTACACCGTCATATTTGATTGATAGCTTTACTGGATAAAGGATTCTTGGTTGGCAGTTTTTTTCTTTCAGGGTTTTATACATGTCTCCCCATTGCCTTCTTGCATGCGTGGTTTCTGCTGAGAGATCCGAGCTTAATCTGACTTGTTTGCCTTTGTGTGTAACACTTCTGTTTTCCCTAGCTACTTTCAGAATTGTCTCCTTATCTTCGTTTTTGGAGAGCTTGGTTATGATATGTCTTGGTGATTTTCTTTTGGGATCTATTCTTCCTGGGGTTCATTGAGCTCCTTGAATATTTATCTTTTCTCTTTTCAGGATGTTAGAGAAATTTTCTTCCAGTAGTTCTTCAACTATTTCCTCTGTGGATTTGTGTGATTCTTCTTGTTCTGGAATGCCGATAATTTAAGTTATTCCTCTTCATGTTGTCCAACTTGAATCTTAGTCCTTCTTCAGATTTTTTGTCCTTTTTTCTGTTTGCTCTTCTATCTTAATGGTATTGAGAGATTTGTCTTCTAATTCACTGGTTCTGCCTTCCATCTCTTCTATTCTACTCCTTTGCCCTTTCAGTGTATTGTCTATTTCTGGTATTCTATTATTGATCATTTGGATCCCTTTCTGTAGGTTTTGAATTGTTTGCAATGCTGTATTGATCTTATTTGATTGTTCCTGTAGCGCTTTCCTGACTTCTTCCTTATTTTTCTCAGCTCCATTTTAAAGTGTTTTGAAACATTGTACAATCATTTTTTTTAACTCCTTCTCAGGGATTTCTAAGGCCTGCCCTCCGTCCAGAATGCAGTTCAGGTCTACCTGTAGGTCATTTGTCTCAGACATTTTTATCTTGTTTCTGGACATGTGTTGATATGGTCATCTGCTTTTGCTTCTTGGACATGTTTAGTGTTTATCTGTTGTCTTAGTACTTAATTGAGTATGTGTTTTGCTATTTTTCATGCTTTGTGGTTGCTTCCAGGTAGGTGTGATCAGGATGTGGGCTTCCCTTTTCACTCATCTTATTGCTTAACTGAGAGTAACTTTCACAGGTGTTGTCTGCCTCCCTGGTATATGTCAGTTTGTATTGGTTCTTGCCTGGATTTTGGTGCTTTGTAGAGTGTAATTGTAGCTTGACTATATGGCAGCAGTTGCTGTCTCTTTTTGGGTAATATAGGGAGAGAAAGAGTCCCCCAAGGTATGAGGATGAGCATAAAACAACAAAACAGCACCAGCAAAAAAAGAAGAAGAAGAAGAAGAAAGCAATGACAACAACAAAAAAACAAAACTAGACTGAATACTGTAGTCTATAATCACAGAAAAAGGAGAAGAGGGAGAGAAGAAAAAAAAAAATCTGTATCCTAATATGAGTATGACTTTAATGTCCTATCTTCAGCTGCCTGAGAGATATCAAAATGCCATTGATGGTTGTTATGCTGCACCTCAGGATTTAATTTAATTTTTGGTCTTTTTTTTTTTAACTCTCTTTCTCTCTCTGCACCCCTTTCCTGGCCTTTCCCATATTTAAAGAAAACAAAACAAAACAAAACAAAAAAAAACAGTTCAGTACCGGCTTTTGGGCTTAAAGTATGTGTGCGCCTGCGTGGCAGAAGAACCCACCAGTGGTGAGGGTGGGGGGGGGTGTCCACTCGCTCAGGCAATCCCTTTAGTCATGAGAATGGAGGTGCACAAACAATCGGGAGGTGGGGGCTATGAACAGATACAAAAAAAGAAAGAAAGAAAATCAGAACAAAGCAAAACCAACAAGGTGTATTGTGCACCTCTGCTCCAAGGTTCCCGTGGCATTTTTCCGTGGTGTGTCTGCTCCCCATTTGGTCTTGCCATTTGTTCTCACCCAAGTTGTGGGCTCTGGGCCACCAATCCCAGCAGATTCAAAAGTTACACGATTTCTTACTTCCCCTTCAAGTTCCACTAGCTATAAGCCTTCAAACTTTTAAAATACTGGTACCTATGTGCTTCCAAGTTTTGGACCTCTGCCCTGGATCTGCTTTACCTGGTATTCTGTGGTATGATTGACAGAAAACTTCACTGCACCTCCACCCTAGCCGCCATCAAGCCCTGCCTCACTAAGATATTAAGTTTTAAAACATACATGAGTATAAATCTTAAATAGTAAGTCACAGAATGATAAACATAAAATGTATAATGTTCAACTCAGTAAAAAGAAATTAATCTATTTAATGAAGTGTTTCAAGGGAAGTGAAAAAAACACATATAGCAAATGTAATCAATGTTGTTTTTGTTAGGTACCAGTTAATTGGTACAATCAATTGATTCCAACTCATAGGAACCCAATGCACAGCAGAAGGAAATATTGCCCTTCCACACCTTATGATTGTTGCTGTGTTTGAGCCCACTGTTGCTTATTGGAGATCTTTCTCTATTGGGCTGACCCTACACTTTACAAAGCATGATGTCTTCCCAAAGGACAGATCTTTCCTGATAACATGTCCAATATATGAGACAAAGTCTCACCATGCTGGCTTCTAAGGAGCACACTGGCTGTACTTCTTCCAACACAGATTTGTTTGTTCTTCTGGAAGTCCATGGTACATTCAATATTTTTCTCTAAACCAATAAACCAAAAGTCATCAATTTTTTAATGGTTTTCCTTATTTACTGGTGAACTTTCACAGGTATATGAAGTAATAGAAAATGTCATGGCTTGGGTCAGATACACCTTAGTCTTTGAATAATATCTTTGCTCATTAACACTTTGAAGAGGTCTTATGCAGCATATTACAAGACCCATCTGTCAGTTTGTCATACTGTGGTGACTCGCATGTTGATATAATGCTAAAAGCTGTGTCACTAGTATTTTAAATACCAGCAAGGTCATCCATACTGGTCAGGTTTTGAATAAGCTTCCAGATTTTGACAGACTAAGAAGATGGAGAGATGGACTACTTCAGAATGTATAGCCACTGAAAACCTTTTGACTAGCAGTGCAACACTGTCAGATAGCAACAGAGTATTGAACATCTAAAGACAATGAATAGCAACAGAATATTGTCAGATATCGTTCTGTAAGATGAGTCCCTCAGGTTGAAAGGTACTCAAAGTAAGACTAGAGAAGAGCTGCCACCTCAAAGTAGTGGATGGCACAAATGGAGTAAAGCTCTCAGAACCTTCATCTACTGATGGGGTACAACTCAAAATGAGGAGAAACAACTGCAAACATCTATAAATGATCAGAAAATAGAATGTACAAAGTATGAATCTAGTAAGCTGGAAGTTGTCAAAAATGAAACAGAACTCATAAAGATCTATATCCTAGGCATCACTGAACTGAAATGGACAGGTATTAGAAATTTTGAATCTGACAGTCATATGGTTTACCACTCTGGGAATAACAAATTGAAGAAGAATGGCATTACATTCATCATCAAAAAGAGCATTTCAAGATCTATCTTGGATTATAATGCTTTCTACATCTATCTACAGGGCTAACCTGTTAATACCACTATCATTCAAATTTATGGAGCAACCAATAAAGCCAGTAATGATGAAATTGAAGGATTCTAGCAACTTTTTCAGACTTAAATTGATCGAACATGCAATTAAGATGTACTGATAATTATTGGTGGTTGGAAACAAAGAGGAAAGATCAGTATGTAGTTGGAAAATGTGACCTTGGTGATAGAAAAGATGCTGGAGTTCACATGATATAATTTTGCAAAACCAATAACCTATTCATTGCAAATATATTTTTCAAACAACATAAAAGATGACTACACACATGGACTTCACCAGATGGAATATACAGAAATCAGATTGACTACATCTGTGGGAAAAGACTGTGGAAATGCTCAGTATCTTCAGCCAAAACTAGGCCAGGGGCAGACTATATAACAGACCACCAATTGCTCATCTGCGAGTTCAGGATGAAACTGAACAAAATTATAACAAATTCATGAGAGCCTAAATATGACCTTGAATATATCCCACCTAAATTTAGAGATCATCTCAAGAACAGTTGTGATGCATTTGATACTAATGACTGAAGACAAGAAGAGTTGTGGAATGATATCAAGAACGTTGTAAAGGAACAAAGCAAAAGGTCATTAAGAAGACAAGAAAGAAGGAAAATTTCAAAATGAATGTCAGAAGAGACTCTGAAACTTACTCTTCAATGTAGAAATGCTAAAACAAATAGAAGTAATGAGGAGCAAAAGAGCTGAACAGAAAATGTCAAAGGGCAGCTTGAGAAGACAAAGTCATGTATTATAATGAAATGTGCAAATACCTAAAATTAGAAAACCACAAGGAAAGAACACACTCAGAATTCCTCAAGCTGAAAGAACTGAAGAAAAAGTTCAAACCTTGAGTTGCAATATAGAAAGGATCTATGGGTAAAATATTAAGCAATCCAGAAAGGAGCAATGAAGATGGAAGGAGCACACAGAGTCACTGAACTAAAAAGAAGTGGTCAATGTTCAACCGTTTCAAGAGGTAGCATATGACCAAGAGCCAATTACACTGAAGGAAGAAACGCAAGGTGCAGTGAAGGTAGTTGCAAATAATAAGTCTCAGGGAATTGCTAGAATGCAAATTGAAATATTTCAACAAACTGATGCAGCACTGGAGGCACTCACTCATCTAGGCCAAGAAATTTGGAATACAGCTATCTGGCCAACAGATTGGAAGCAATCCATATTTGTGCCCATTCCAAAGAGAAGTGACCCAAGGGAATGCTTAAATCATCAGACAATATCATTAATATCACATTGCGAGTAAAATTATAGTAAAAATAATTAATACATGACTCTAATGGTACATTGAAAGGGAACTTCCAGAGGTTCCAGTTGCATTAAGATAAGAAATATTATTGTTGACATCAGATGTGTCTTGTCTGAAAGTCGAGAGTACCAGAAATATGTTTAGCTGTGTCTTATTGACTATGCAAAGGTTTTCAACTGTGTGAATCACAGCAAGTTATTGACAATATTGTGGAGGATGAGCATTCCAGAACACTTAATTGTGCTCATGAGGAACTTATATATAAACCAAAAGAAAGTTGTCAGAAGAGAACAAAGGGATGCTGAATAGTTTAAAATCAAGAAAGATGTGTACCAGGGTTGTATACCATTACCACACTTATTCAGTATGTACATTGAACAAATAATCTGAGAAACTGAATTATATAAAGAAGAATGTGGCATCAGTATAGGAAGAAGACAAATTAACAACCTGCAGTATGCAGATGATACAACCTTGCTTGCTGAAAGCAAAGAGGAGGTAAAATACTTACTTATGAAGCTCAAAGACCACCGCCTTCAAGATGGGTTGTACCTCAATGTAAAGGAAACAAAAATCTTCATCACTAGACCAATAAATAGCACCATGATAAACAGAGAAAAGTTTGAAGTTGTAAAAGATTTCATTTTGTTTGGAACCACTGTCAACACTCATGGAATAAGCTTCCATGACTGTTGATTGTGGATCCAAGAGTAGTGAAGTCTTTGACACTTCAATCTTTTCTCCTTTTATCATGATGTTATTGTTCTCCTTTAATCATAATGTGGTCTAGTTTGAGGATTTTTCTTTTCTTTTCATTGAGGTGAAATCCATATGGAAGACTGTAGTCTTTGATCTTCATCAGTAAGTGTTTTAAGTCTACTTCACTTGCAACAAGCAAGGTGGTATCATCTGTATAGTGTAGATTGTTAATGAGTCTTCCTTCGATCCTGATGTTACGTTCTTCTCATATAATCCAAGTTCTCAGATTATTTGCTCAGTTTAAATAAGTATGGTGACAGCATACAACCCTGGTACACACCTTTCCTGATTTTGATCTATTCAACATCCCCTTGTTCTAACAACTTTCTCTTGGTTTCTGTACAGTTTCCTCATTAACACAAGTAAATGTTCTGGAATTTAACTGAAATAACATTCTTCACAATGTTATTTCTATGTTATCCATAGTTTGTCATGATCAATAGAGTAAAAAACCTTTTCAGTCAATAAAGCACAAATAAACATCTTTCTGGTATTCTCTGCTTTCAGCCAAGATCCATCTAACGTCAGCATGATATCTCTCGTTTCACATCATTTTTTTGAACACAGCTTGCTTTCCCCCTCCCCCCCCCATTTGCTATTCCTTTTTGATGTACTGTTGTAACCATTAAAAAACTATCTTCAGCAAAATTTTATGTACATGTGGTGTTAATGATATTAATTGATGATTTCTGTATTCCATTTGGGTCACCTCTCTTTGGAATAGGCACAGATATGGATTTTTTCCAATGGGTTGGCTAGATAGCTGTCTTCCAAATTTCTTGGCTGCATCAGTTAGTAGAAAGATTTCAGTCAATTCCATCGATTCCCAGAACATTGTTTCTCACCAAAGCCTTCAGTGCACCTTGGACTTCGGTATTATTGGCTCTTGATCATATACTACCTCTTGAAATGGTTGAAAATTAAAATTTTCTTTTTGGTACAGTGACTATGTGTTTTTCTTTCATGTTCTTTTGATGTTTCCTGCACTATTCAATATTTGCCCATAGAATTAATCAATATTGCAAGTCGAAGTTTATGTTTTTTCTTCAGTTCTTTCCTCTTGAGAAATGCTGAGCATGTTTTTTCCCTTTTGGTTTTCTAACTCCAGGTCTTTGCACATTTCATTATAATGCTTAACTTTGACTTCTCCAGCTGCTCTTTGAAATTTTCTGTTTAGCTCTTTTAGCTCCTCATTTCTTCCATTCCCCTTAAATTCTATATGCTCATGAGCAAGTCGCAGAACCTCTTCCGACATACATTTTAGTCTTTTCTTTCTTTCTTATCTTCTTAATGACCATTTGCTTTCTTCCTATGTGATTTTCTTGATGTCATCCCACAACTCTTATGGTCTTTGGTCATTAGTGTCTAATTCTTCAAGTGTGTTCCTGAAATACACTCTAAATTCTTGAATATACGCTCTATATTCAAGTTATAGTTTGAATTTTTTTCAGTTTCAGCCTGAACATGCATATGAGCAATTGATGGTCTGTTCCACAGTCTGCTCCTGGCCTAGTTTTGGCTGAAGACATTGAGTGTTTCCAGTCTTTTCCCACAAGCGTAGTCAGCTTTATTCCTATTTATGTCATCTGGTGAGGTTCATGTGTATCATCACTTTTTAATGTTGTTTTAAATAAGGTATTAGAAATGAATAAGTCAGTTTTGCAAAATTCTATAATGCAATCTCTGCATCATTTCTATCACTAAGGCCATATTTTCCAACTACAGATCATTCTTCTTTGATTCCAGTCCAGTGTTTCTTGGGTGCATATTTGATTCATTTCAGACTGAAGAAGTTGGTAGAATTCTTCAGTTTCATTATCACTGGCTTTGTGGTTTGAATTATAATGACATTAACTGGTCATCCTTCTTGCTAATGGTTTTGATCCACAGTGACTCTTGTGGGAGTGATTGGTGGGTTTGAATCACTGATCTTTTGGTCAGCATTCAATGCTTATCCTACAGCATCCTATCAGAACTCCAGATCTTCCCTGTAGGTTTATAGATATTATCCTATCACTTTCAGGATAGATCTTGAAATGTTCTTTTTGATGATGAATGCAACACCATTTCTCTTCAATTTCGCATTCCAGGCATGGTAAGCCATTTGATTGTCTGATTCAAAATGGCCAAAGCCTGTCCATGTCAGCTCACTAATACCTAGGGTATTATGTGCTCCATTTCATTTTTTACAATGTCCAATTCTCCTAGATTCACACTTTGTACATTCCACGTTCTGATTGTTAAGGGATGTTTACAGCTGTTTCACCTCATTATGAGTTGTGCCCCATCATCAAATGAAAATTCCAAAAACTTTACTCTATTCATGTCATTATGGTCAAATCTATTTTAAGAAGGTAGCTTTTCCCTAATCATATTTTAAGTGTCTTCCAACATGAGGGACTTGTCTTCCAGCACGATATCTGACAATGTCCCACTGTCATTCATAAGGTTTTCAGTGTTTAAACATTCAGAAGTAGTTCAGTCTGTCTTATTTGGTGCCATGGTTGACCCTGCTCAGATTTACAATACCGATGGCACAGCTTCCAGCTTCACAGCAGCACTCAATCCACCATAGTATGACAAACAACAGATAAGTGGTAGAAAATATGAAATAATATGGTTAAAAATATGCCCTACTGTAACAATTAAAATAAGCATAAATGTGCTTGATTAATTATAAAAAGACAGAAGCTCTCATGTTGAATTTAGAAATAACAACCAATGT
>NW_006408664.1:2293875-2307087 GCF_000296735.1 Chrysochloris asiatica | reverse complement strand
TTGATCTTCATCAGTAAATGTTTTAAGTCCTCTTCACTTTCAGCAAGCAAGGTTGTATCATCCTGTAAGTATCAAACATTTATATATATATAAAGGAGCTCTGGTAGCATAGTGGTTACGAATCGGGCTGTGAACTGCAAGGTCAGCAGTTTGAAACTACCAACTCTTCTGCGGGAGAAAGATGAGGCTTTCTGCTCCTGTAAAGATTTACAGGGTCGCTATGAGTCGGAATCGACTCCATGGCACATAACAACAACAATATATATATAAGAGCATAGAAAGTTCAATGTTAAAGGATATGGAAAGGTATTCTAAACAATTATGAAAGGTAGCAAATAACCTAGCAAAACAGGACTCAATCAATATAAATTATAAGAAATGAAAAAGGAAACATTATATCAGAAAAAGAAACCATTTGGGAAGTGTGAAAAAATAGATAGGAAATGGAGATAGCAATGGAAGTGTGTCTATAAAAGGAAGAGAAAGCTTGGGTGATTACTACAGAAAGAAATGTGATCCTGGAGGCTGTTTTCAATATATAATGGTACAAGGTTGTTGAGGAGGCTATAGGGCCTGAGGCTAAGAACATAGCAGTAGAGCTCACACTTCCACAGAAAAACAAGAGGAAAAGGAAAAGATATGGTGCATAAAAGAGGTACTACAGATGTGATAATGAACTCTGGTAGTGTAGTGGTTATGAATCAGACTGCTAACTTCAAGGTCCACAGTTCGAAACTACCAGCTCTTCCATAGGAGAAAGATGAGGCTTTCTGCTCCCATAAAAATTTGCAGCTTTGGAAACCCTATACAAGATCACTATGAGTTGGAACCAACTCCACGGCACATAACCACCTTCACCACAGATATGGTAGCGGAACAGTGAGGTCCTCTGATCTTTTGAGCTTGGTGAAACTTGATATGCCTTTCAGTCCAGCATTTAGTTTGCAGACAGATGTAACCTATATGCGATCTCCCATAAGTCTAAGACGTTCAAAGATGATATCTAGGAGTCTAGATTACTCTTATTCTTGCAACAAGCAAAAGAAGAAGAAAAAAGAAGTTTTACATTCCACAACCAAAATGTTTATTACCTCTCAAAAAACTTACAAAGCTTGCTTTTTTATTTCTTATTTATATAGGATTTTTTTCCCCATAACTTGGGTCTTTCTGACATATTTAGAAAGTGAGTGTGTAAGATTTAGTCTAAATCAAGAAATACAAAATATAGAACTCTGATTTTCTATCCTGCTTCAAAATGCCAGAGATGTGGCTATCTTTGAACGTTTGGATATACTGCTACGCCTCAGAAGCTTCTGACGTTTGCCATCTCTGATGGAAATGTCTGCCTCAGGAATGTGCCTTTATTACATGGAGAATGAAAACCATCCATTATAGTAAGTGGACTGATGTTTTCATGAGGGACTTTAAAATACATGAAAAAGAAAATCTTGTCCAGTGAGCCACAGTAATGGTGTGTCCAGAGAAAAAGCCAGAGAAGGGGAAGACTTGGGTCTGACTTCCTCAGCCTAAAGAAATAATGGAGATTTTTTTTTTTTCTTGGAAACAAAAAACCAGTGCAACATGTTGTGCCTGGAGGAGAGAACAAAGGTTGCTATTTTTTCTTAATGACAGCTCTGGGTTCTGAAATTGAACACAGCAGGTAGGAAGAGCGTGTATAGATTTCAAAAGATATCTAAATGTTACACAGGCACTTCCCTTAAGAATGAGCAGCACAAAATATGTCAGTAGTGCTCTTTCTTTTTCACCCTAAAACAACACATTCTGAGAAAGCGAAGTCTTGACTTTACCCCCATGAAGGAAAGATTTGTTGAAGATGGAAGTTGAGGGCTGGAAATGGCTAACCTGTCTGTTCTAGTGACTTCCCATATTCAATTAATTCCCAGCCTCAGGGGATACCTCTCTCTGCTCCTGTCTTTGTTTTCATAATTGTCATTATTGCTTGCTAAATGTATCCCTACATGCTCTTTACTTCAATATGCTGTTTCAGGATCATTATGGATTCCTTGACTATAGGAAATTTCACAAATAAATCACAGAGAATGAGAAGTTCTGTCCCCCCAGCTTGAAGCAATTTGATGCATTTATAAAGGATTCTAACAAAGGAGTTGTTTTTTGTTATTGTTTTTAAGCATTGATCAAATGCCCAGAGTGTATATACAGAATATATATATACAATAGTTACAGAATAATTCAAGATGTACATGAAAGTCCCCTTAACTGCTGTTACCCAGCTGTGCATTAAAAAAAAAAAAGGCTGCATTGATAGCTGATGAAAAGCTAACGATGAATATGCAAAACTATGTAATGATTGAAATTATAAATGTGGACCTAAGAGGTATGGTCCCAAATGTTAGAAAGGCAAGAAAAGGTTCTTTACTTAATTATGACTAGATCCATAGACAGATGATGAGTTTTTTAGGAGAGAAGAAGCATGTCAAGCATGTCATCAAAAATCATAGAGAGAATGGATTGTGAATAGTAAAATAAAAGAGAGAGAGAGCAAATGATTCCAAATTAAGATGGATTAATTTTGCCACAATTAAATTCAATGAAATCATGGAAAATGTTGTTTAAATAAGGATAAGGTGAATGATGCTGAAAATCTGAGGGCAGAAAAGCTGGTAGGATGAAGCAGGTACTAGGATCATTGAGGTGCAGGAATTAAAATAACTGGAGATTTCAATCACAGCACGACAACTGCACTTGTATGATGGTCTAGTGCAATTACAGTTAGCATTACCCCCCTCCTCCACCCCCAAAAAAGAGTAGGAGGGAAACCTAAATGCCCGAGAAATTCTTACAATCCTTGACAATTTTGTGACCTTTGTGTGCACTGAATTACTTATTTTTCTCTGCATTGCAGTGAGAAGCTATAGTCATGTGAAGTCAAATTTCTAACCTAAAGTCTGTTTCCTCAGAATTGTGAGGATCGTTATTCTGGGCAGAATCTCTGTGGACTGTGTGGGCGTTAATTACATCCCTAACCCTCCTTCAATGGCGCACAGTGATAAAGAGATGGATCTCCAGTATCACTACCTAGCATAATTTAGTCTCCTTTTTGTTACTCTATTTTCTTTTTTGTCTGTGAGTTTTCTCAGATGAAGCAGACAGATGGTATGTTGGGAGACAGGCTGAAATGAATGGGGAAAAAAGTGGGTGGTATTTCAGTAGAAGGTGAAAAAGATGAGAGACTAAAGTGGACCAGATTCTCAGCCTCCTCGATACCATATCGGCAGCATCTGTTTGTTTTAAAATCAATTTCCTTCTTATTTCGTCTTCAATAGGACTTTGTTGACTGCTTTCACTTTAGTGTTTAAGTGAAGAAAAAAAATAAAAGAAAATAGCAGGTAGGTCATCTAGTGCCTTACCTTAACGAAAAAATATTGTCTTTAATATTTCCTCAGTGCTAACTGACTGGTTTAGGTCTTGATGTGATGAAAACAGATGATGTGAAGGATGATTGTACTCAAAGTAGATACCATTGGACTGAGTGTCCATCTTAATGATTCAGTAGTTAATATTGTCTCCAGCAGAGGTTAGAACTTGCAAAACAAGGGGGGGAAATGGTAGTGGGGGTGGGGAGCCGATAGTAGCTGCTTCCCAGTGGTGGAAATCCTTTTTAACACTATCACAGAAAAACTGTTTCTCAGGTTATGACAGTAATATCAAGACTTAAGACTGAAAAATTACAATCATTTTTCTTCTTCCTTCTCATGATTCCAACTTTAAAAACAGAAAAGTAAACATAGTCATATATAAACAGATATATTATTTTAAAGCAGAGAAAAGCCAGAGAGGACAAAGAGGGGTATCACACAAGGACAGGGTTTTGGATTCAACAGAGGTAACTCACTTATGTGACAGGTACTCAAAGCCCTAAAGATGTCTGTCCTATGCTTACTCACTGGCTCTTGGTGTCCTATTTGAACATAATGCAATCACTTTGATTATGGCCCTGAAAATTGCTTAAAGTGTTGTGTTTCCAATGCCACCAATTGTACAAAGTCAGAAAATAGGTGTCTCTCCAATCAGTTTTGTTCTGTGTTGAATTATTTTTCTGTGATCAGTTTCTTGTATACGTTAAAAGAACTGATTGTCCTAGAGCAGCTTCTGATTCGTGCTGATCCCTATAGGTCAAAAAAGAACTGCACTCCGTGTGTCATAGTTAACTGCTGCCGAGTTGGTTCTAACTCATAGTGACCCTGCATAGGCCTTCCAAGGAGTAGCTGTTGGGTTTGACCTGCTGGCCTAATGGCTACCAGTCCAATGCTGATCCTCCAGTGCCATACCAGGAGTCCACAGGGTTTTCTTTTTCTTTTTTATAGGACTTTCAATGGCATGTTTTTTGGGACTAAGTTGCCAGGTTTTCTTCCAAACACTGCTGGGGGTGGCACTCCAACCACCAACATTTTGGTTAGCCACTAAGCCTGTTGTTAGCCATTTGCACTAATCAGGGACTCTTGTTGTTAAGTGCCATCAAGTCAGTTCTGACTCATAGTGACAATGAATAGAGTTCCTGAGGCTGTAAGCTTTGGGGAGAAGAAAGTCACCTCTTACTCCCGCTGAGCAGTTGGTGGGCTTGAACTGCCAACCTTGTAGTTTGCAGTCCAGTGCTAATCCTACAGAGACAGTGCGCTCCCACCACCTAAATTGCTGCTGTTGGTGTTTTAAGTGCCATTAAGTTGGTTCCGACTCATAGCGATCTTGTATAGGGTTTCCAAGGAGCAGCTGGTAAGTTTGAAATGCTAACCTTGCAGTTTATAAATGGATCTTCAGCTGCTTTTCTAAACAGTCCTTAAATGAAAATAACCACCTGCCCCCCAAATTAGCCATCTCTGATGTGATTCTTATCTCAAATAATCAGTCCCAGAGCCTTCCAGATTGGAGCTATGTCTCTTCTAAGAATTTGTTGTTAAGTGCCTTCAAGTAGGTTCTGACTCAAAGCAATCCTGTATATGGTTTCCAAGTAGCGGCAGTGTTTCATTCTGTTGTGCATAGGTTGCTATGAGTTGGAACTGACTTGATGGCACCCAAAAACAATAAATTAATTGTATTTCAATATTCTGGTGATAATCTGACAGTGTTTCAGTAATATTCCTAAAGTTTTCACTGGCTAAACATTCAGACGCCATCTGCCTCTACTTTTTCCTAATCTATCATAGTCTGGAAGCTCATCTGAAACATGTCCACCATGGGTGTATCCTGCTGGTATTTAAAATACTAGTGGCATAGCTTTCAGAATCATAGCAACATGGAAGCCACCACAGTATGACAAGCTGACAGACAAGTGATGGAGTCACGATATAATGGTATTTAATTTCATGTCTTTTGTGGGGTTGTTACCCAGGTTCCAGGTTTCTTTTGGTTGGTTATACATCTTTGCTGACAGTGAGGAGGATGTTATATTTCACTTCGTTGTTGTTAAGTGCTGTTGAGATTCAGACTCACAGCAACCTCATGCACAACTGAAGGAAACATTGGCACTGTCCTGCACCCTTCTCGTTATGCTTGAGCCCATTGTTGCAGCCACTGTGTCAGCCTTACTGCTTGTCTCTGACCCACCACTTTACCAAACATGCTGCTCTTCCCTAGGGACTGGTCCCTCCTGATAACATGTCCGGAGTGTGTGAGACCAAGTCTTATCATCCTCACTTCTAAGGAGCATTCTGGCTATACTCCTTCCAAGGTAGATTTGTTTATTCTTCTGGTTGTTGTTGTTGTTGTTGTTAAGTATTGTTGAGTCAGTTCCAACTCATAGCAACCTTGTTATATGGTTTCCAAGGAGCTGCTGGTGGGTTTGAACTGCCAACCTTATGGTTAGCAGTCCAGCACCTATCCTACAACAACACACCAGGACTCCTGGCAGTCCTGGTATATTCAATATTTTCTTGGTATATTTCAATATTTTTCTCAAACACCATAATTCAAAGTTCATTGTCCAGTTTTAATATGCCTATGAGGCCATTGAAAACACCATGGCTTGGATCCTGTCCAGCTTAGCCATCAAAGTGACATCTTTGTCTTTTTATACTTTAAAGAGGTTTTATTTGCAGAGTTTCCAAAAACAATATGTCATTTGATTTTTTGACTGCTTTTCTATGGGCATTGATTATGAATCCAAGAGAAATGAAATTCTTGACAACTTCAGTGGTTGCTCTGTTTATCATGATGTTGGTTGTTGGTCCAGTTGTGAGAAGTATTGCTTTCTTTGTGTTGAAGTATATGCATATTGAAAGCTTTGGTCTTCATCAGTAAGTGCTTCAAGTCTCCTTTGCTTTCAGTAATCAAGGTGGTGTCCTCTGCATATTGCAGATTATTAATGAATCTTTCTCCATCTTGATGCCATGTTCTTCTTCATATTGTCCAGCTTATTATTTCACCTTAATAACTGTCAATAAAGGAGTGGTACAGAGTGTTAAGCATTGGACTGATAACCCCAGTGTTGGTAGTTTCAATCCAGCAGCCTCTCTGCAGGAAGAAAATGAGACTGTCTCTTCCTGTTAAGCTTTACTACGCTGGAAACTCCATGAAACAGCTATAAACTGGCCTAAAGGGTTTCTACAAATCAGAACTCACTCCACAGCAGTGAATTTGGGGTAATTTGTTAGCTGCCAGTGGCTCCAAAAAGTGTTCAGTCCCAGCCATGGAGAAAGTTAGTACTTTACATTCTTTTCCCATCAACAATGCCATCTCTCCACTATTAGGTTTGTTCACCACCCTTTCCTTTGAGTTTGAAGAGATGCTCAGTGCTGATAGAATTGTCTCAATGTTACCAGCTGTGGGGTATTTTAAAGATAACTCGGCTTCTTTTCACTTATTTTCTGTTCCACTGAGAACACTGGGAAAAGTTCACAGATTTGGACCTTAAGAGCTAAAAACGTTGTTTAAACCTCACCTACACTTGTTTCTTCTTGGCACTACAAATGTAGTGTGATTTATTTACATCATTAGATTCCTGAAGACACATGTATTCCAAGTGGCTTGGCATGTCACATCTGAGCACTTTGATTTAAGAGTAAGGATGATGGCGTCACATCGTTGCAAAGATGTTTACATAACAGCACTGACAAGAAGTTTAGGTCTGCACTTGGTATGTCCTCCACAAAATAACTAGTTAGGTATCAAATGAAGATAACCATTCCTTTAATCTTGCCCATAATCCCCCTCTACTTGGACCTTCTTCAGAAACCAGAATACTAAAGAATTTAAAGTAAGTGTAAAGATCTTCAGCTTCTATATTTGTGCCTTCCATGGGTAAGCACATCTTTCAATAGTGTCCCAGACTAGTAATGTCAGTTTTGCCTTTATCTCTTACCCATCAATCTTCAGCCACACTAACTGTGAAAACTCCATTATGGAGACTTTGTGTCAAAAGATGAAAAGATTTAGGAAAAAGTGAAGCATGATGGAAACCTCAGACTACTGCATTATCTGTGTTGTCACAAATATTTACCCCATTGACCACTTACCTTGGTTTGATTCTAGTGTGTAACCTGAGTTCACCCTACCCAATGACAAGCAGGGCACTCTGCAGCAGACAGAAGTGTGTGCTCATTGGTTTGGAAAACCTTCATAATAAAAGTCAAATGGTCTGGCTTGTGGTTGTGGGAAGGAAGAGATATTTCTTGAGGAATAATGGCAGTTTTCCAATTGTATTATTCTTTTCATGAGTCAGATGGCTATATCATGTGGATTTTTAAAAAATAGAGAGAGAAGTAATGAAAAATAATATTACCAAGAGAAGAAAGCATATTTCAGCTTCAGCTTTTAAAACCTGTATTGCACCACATACATTTTGTTTTTATTATAAGCACAAGACCATTATTTCTTGCAAAAGGGAAGAATGCTCACTATTTGTGATGAGACTGAAAGCAAATAATAAGGACTGGATCACATTATCATTCAGCAAAAAGGTAAAATTGCTAGCATCTCTTGATTGACATAAAGAACTTTTTATTAGTCTGTTAGAATGTAACTTTAAATTGGTAAATATATAAGCCAGTTCCCAAGTTGAATAGCAGAAGGTTGAGAGTGAGTTTGTGCACTGCTCAGATGTTATCTATTTTCATGGTACTTAGAACCGATTCAGTAGGTATTAAAAAAAAAAAAAAAAAAAGAACACCTTTGTGTCAGTGATAAATGGAGCAGAATAAGTTATGCAAAGAAATAAAAGATGGAAGACTAGACTGGGGAGAATACAGGAGATGCTCTGAAACATATTTATTCTGTTACTTCCCTAATACTGCTGAAAAACATCTATTGTCCATGTCATCCCTTGAATATACAAACTAAACAATAACCCCAGAAATTCCCTGCTCCTGGGAAGGAGACAACTCTAGTAGCAATATTCTTTGTTACAATCACAGGAGAGAAGGGGTGTTATAGGGAGACCTAGCTGGTGAGTTATTGATTACTGGCAATACTACACAGTAATAGGAAAGTTCCACCTATTGCTATTATTGACAACAGGAAAATGGCCAAAAATGAAATAGATTTGGGGAAAGACAAGTGTTGGAAACCAGTTTTGTGACCAAAGATCAGAAACCCAAAAGTTAGGTCGATTTCATTATTACCAACCATTTGACCTTGAACAAGTCACAGCTGTTCCGGGTCTGTTTTCTCATCTACACAAAGCATGACTCTTTGAGATTGGGATGATGAAGATTTACATGGAGACACATGACAGTGGCAGAATGGAAACAGGAATAATTCTGATTGTTAACTGGCCTAGTGCCTGCAACCTGTTGTAATCTGAATTGCAATCTGTTGCTCATGATCAATCAAACTGAATGAGTTCTTTCCACATCACTGCCAATCAGAGCCTGAAGACCAGGACATTCAGAGATATAATATAGAGAAATGGTCTGCTTACCCTCAAAAGTCCAGACACAGGGCAAGCTTAATACACAGAGGCTGAATGCAGGTCAGAAAGTGAAGAGTTCTCTGATTCCAATGTTGGTTTTTTGTTTTAGTTTGTTTGGGTTTTATAACTTATTTATCCTGATTCCAAGTAATCATGGCCCAGTTCATATGGAATTGGGAAAGATAAAAGGTAGAGATGTGCATGGTAGGAGATTCCCTGCTTTTTTCCTGTATATATTTATATATGTTGTTGTTGTTAAGTACCATGGAGTTGGTTCTGACTCATAGTGACCCTGCACAGGGTTTACGAGGCTGTAAATCTTTATAGATTACATCTCAATGTAAAGAAAACAAAAATCCTCACCACTGGACCAATAAACAACATTCCTATCAATGGAGAAAAGATTGAAGTTGTCATGGACTTCATTCTTGGATCAACTATCAACACTCATGCAAGCAGCAGTCAAGAAATCAAACGACGTATTGCATTAGGCAAATCTGCTGCACAAGACCTTTTTAAAGTGTTGAAGAGCAAAGATGTTAGCTTAAGGACTAAGCCATGGTATTTTCAATAATCTCATATGCATGTGAAAGCTGGACAGTGAATAATGCAGACCGTAGAAGAATTGATGCTTTTGAGTTATGGTGTTAGAGGAGAAAGAATATTGAATTTTTTTTACCTTAAACTTACAATAATATTTACATTGAACTTTTTTTTTTAATGATTCACATAATGAGCAGTACACGGAATAGGGCATGAAAGTGCCTGTGCAAAAGGCCTCCCATTTTATGCCTCCAGATTCACTTTCCACTCTTCTCCACCTTGATATATTCTAGGACTTCTGATCTGTATGGTCTACATCAGTGGGCTCCCTTGCCCCCTTAGCTTCCAAAAGAGTTCAGTCATTGAGGAGAACAGAAGGAGAAAGGAAGATGAATTTGGTCAGAAAATTTATTGTTTCTTCCCTGAGCAGTCATCATAGACTACCTCTGGACCAAATGAAACTGCACCTCTCAAAGCAGCCCTCACTCCACAACTCTTTCCTACTGGGATTCAGGAACATTCTGTACATGTCCCTTCAGACTTAAGGATAGTGACAGTCTTGATGTTTCTATTTCCAGGGCATTGAATCATCCCTTGGAGTTTCCATATACTCTGCCTACAAATTTGTAAAATATTACATTCTCCTCCATTTATTCTAATTTGAGTACACTTGTTGTTGTTGTTGTTAGGTGCCATCAAGTCGGAACTGACTCATAGCGACCATATGCACAGCAGAATGAAACAATGTCTGATCCTGGGCCAACCTCACTACTGTTGCCACACTCTAGTCCATCAATGCTGCCATCTGGACAATTCATTTCATTGGGGGTCTTCCTCTTTATCTCTGACCCTCCATCTTACCAATTTGAGTACACTATTTCCTGCAAAATATACTGGAAGAAATAGGGAAATAAAGGAGCTGAACAGAAAATTTCAAAAGGAAGCTCTATAAGACAAAGTCATGTATTATAATGAGATCTGCAAAGACCTGAAGTTAGAAATCCAAAAGGGAAGAACATGCTCAACATCTTTCAAGCTGAAATAACTGAAGAAAATATTTAAGACTTGACCTGTAATACTGAAAGATTCGATGGCCAAGATATTGAATGATGCAGAAGGCATCAAAAAGAAGCTGGAAGAAATACATAGTCACTGTACCAAAAAGAAATGGTCAATGTTCAACCAATTAGAGAGGCAACATATGATCAAGAACAAATGTACTTGAACTTTTGTCTTCAGTACCATTGTTGAAGGCATTGGCAAAAGAAAGACTCCAGGAATAGACAGAATTCAAATTGAAATCTTTCAACAAACTGAAGCAGCACTGGAAGAGGACACACATCTATGCCAAGAAATTTGGAAGATTTCCTGGCCAACTGATTGGAAGAGATGTACATTTGTGCCCATTCCAAAGAGAGGTAACCCAATGTAATATGGAAATCATCAAACACTATCATTAATATTACATGCAAGTAAATTTTTTCTGAAGATAATTCAAAAGCAATTGCAAAAGTACATCAACAGGAAACTGCCAAAAATTGAAGCCAGATTCAGAAGAGGACATGAACAAGGAATATCATTGCTGATGTCAGATGGATCTTGGCTGAAAGCAGAGAATATGAGAAAGATGTTTACTTGTGCTTTATTGACTATACAAATGTTTTTGATTATGTAGACCATGACAAACGATGGATAGCTTGTAAATAATGGGTATTCCAAAACACCTAATTGTGCTCATGAGGAACCTGTACACAGAAAAAATATATGTATATACAGTTGTTAGAACAGAACAAGGAGATAGTGAATGGTTTTAAATCAGGAAAGCTGTGTGCCAGCTTATTCAATCTGTATTCTGAGCAAATAATCTGAGAAGCTGGGTTATCTGAAATACATGGCATCAGGACTGAAAGAAGACTCATTAACAACTGTGACATGCAGATGATACAGCATTGCTTTCTGGAAGAGAAGAGGACTTAAAATACTGAAGAAGATCAAAGACTACAACCTTCAATTTGGATTGCCCCTCAACATAAAGAAAAGGAAAGGATTCTTTCAACTGGAATAATAAATAACATCATGATAAATGGAGAAAACATTGGAGTTGTCAAAGACTTCCTTTTGTTTGGATGCACAATCAATACTCATGGAAGCAGCAGTCAAGAAATCAAATGACGTATTATGTTATGTAAATCTGCTGCACAAGACCTCTTTGGAGTGTTCAAAAGCAAGATATCAGTTTGAGGACTAAGGTGTGTCTGATCCAAACAATGATATTTTCAATTGCCTCATATACAAGTGAAAGTTGGACAATGAAAAAGGAAGACCATAGAAAAATCAATTCATTTTAACTATGATGTTGGAAAAGAATATTAAAAGTACCAAGGACTGTCAGAAAAGCACACAGACTTGTGTTGGAAGAAGTACAGCCAGAATGCTTCTTAGTAGCCAGGTTGACTAAACTTTGCCTCTCATATTTTGGACATATTATCTACAGAGATCAGTTCCTGGAGAAGGATATTATGCTTCGAAAAGTGGAAGGTCAAAGAAAAGGAAGAAACTCCCCCAAGGGAATGGACTAACACGATGGAAACAGCACTGAGCTCAAACATAGCAATGAATGAGTGGGTGGTGCAAGACTGGCCATAATTTGCCGAGAGTCAGAATTCACTGGACAGCACAAAACAACAACAACAATTTCCTATAGAAACCTGATAGTGTCCCATCCCCGCTTCCTACTCCCACATACACAACCTACCACAGGAGGCTGTTGGTAGGAGACATTTCCGCATCAGTGCAATACTAATATATCTCACCCCAGGGGAAATGATCTACATCAATTTAGTGGGCAGTCTTCCGGACTATTATTTTTATATTTACATATAACAAACACACACACAGTGCTGGTGGTTGTATGCTGTGGAGTCGATTCCGACTTATAGTGACCCTGTATAGGGCTTTCGAGGCTGTAAATCTTTATGGAAGCAGAAAGCCTCATCTTTATCCCCTAGAACAGTGAGTAGTTTAGAACTGCTGACCTTGGGGTTAGCAGCCCAACTCATAACCACTATGCTACCAGAGCTCCATATGTATATATGGAATCCTGGTGTGGCACTGTGGGTTAATGTGCTGCATTGCAGAGGCAGTTTGAAACACAAGGTCAGCTGTTCAAGCTTACCAGCTGCTCCTCGGAAACCCTATACAGGGTCACTATGGATTGGAACCAACTCAACAGCACTTAACAACAACAACAACAACAACAACAACAACAACAAAAAATATATATATATATATGATGGTAAGGTACCCGTATTCCATTTGAAGTGGTAAATTATTGATTCTAAGTAGATTGTGAAGAGTTAACATATATATGTGTGTGTGTGTTAACTCTTCACAACCTACTTGGTGGTGGTGGCTGTGTGTGGTGGAGTCGGTTCCAACTTACAGCGACTCTGTACAGGGTTTCTGAGGCTGTAAATCTTTATGGGAGCAGAACGCCTCATCTTTAGCTGGTAGTTTTGAACTGCTGACCTTGCAGTTTGCAGCTTGACTAGTAACTACTATACTACCCGAGCTCCTTAGAATGGATATATATTGTTCTGAGGAACAGTTGGTGGGTTGAACTGGTTTGCAGTCCAGAGCTGATCCTACAATGCCACATCAGAAGTCTATAAATATACATATGCTGCTCCTTCAAAGATTTTAAAAGCCTTGAAAACTCTATACATGGTCACTATGAGTCAGAACTGGATTCAAAGGCACTTAACAACAACTGTGTGTGTGTGTGT
>NW_006408664.1:2282097-2293449 GCF_000296735.1 Chrysochloris asiatica | reverse complement strand
CTATTTCCATATCAGTGCATACTAACATATTTCACTATTTTTAATGGCTTTAATTTTATAATATTGATTTACTATTACTTGTTTTACTTTCTCTTACCAATAAACAGTTATTTATTCACTTTTTCTTAATACAACTATATCACAGTAAGCATCCTTACACATTATACATCTTTAGGAATATATACAAATATTTCTTTATGAAAGATCCCTAGAAATCAAATTGTTGGGTCAAAAAATGTTGCTTTTAAATTTTCAATGAACTTCCAAATTGTCTTCCAAAAGGATGTCAACAATTTACACGCTCATCAAATGATCAATTTCTTCATACTTATGTATAATTGATATTATTCATCTTTTTCATTTTGAACAATCTAATGGATCAAAAATATCTCATCCTTGTTTTGATGTTCATTTTCCTGATTATTATTGTGATTGACTGTCATTAGTTTATTGGCTATTTAAGCTTTTACTTCTGGGAATTGCCTCTTCAGATCTTTTGAGCATTTTTCTATTGGTTTGTCTTTTATTTTTCATATAAGGGAGCTTTTCTTAAGCTTTATACATTAATTTTTCACCTATTAAGTATGCTGCCGATATTTGCTCTGAACATAGATAATATTACAGGAACTCTATCTGGGTCTGGGCATGCAACCCTCTCATCCCTCCCCTACCCACCTAGTGAACTTCTTGGCTTGCAGGAGAACCCCATGGTTCTATAATCCTATCTGGGCCCATGCCCTATCCTAAATTTGTTTTCCCTTTCCTTTCTTCTTTCTTCTTTTTCTTTTTTCCCTCGGTCTTAAGAACTTTTCTCTTTTTTTTTTTGTTTTATCTTTTCTTTATCTGCTTACTGGTTTTTTGCTTCAGTTTCTCCTTCCCCTACATCTTTCTCTTTTTTTCCCTCTTGATTTTACTTTTTTATATTTTCTTGTCTATTTCTCTTTTCTTCTTCCTTTTCCCTAGTTTTGGTGAGTATTTTTCTTTCTTTCTTTTTTGTCTCTTCCATGGTTTCATTTTCTTTTCCCTTTTTTCTCTTTTTCAGTTATTATATTCTTTTTTCTTGCTGCTGTCTTTTTTCCTTCTTCATTATTTTCTCTTTTTCAACAGTTATTTGTTTGCTTCTTTTTCCTTGTAGGTGTGTGTTTTTTTGCCCCATGTAATGAGAGTCAATAACCATTCCCATACAGCCTAGTCTCAACTGTACCTTCCATAACTCCACCCACTGAGCAAGAGCGATTATCAGCTCCTATACCACCTATCAACAACAGACAGCAGCCAAATCTACCCTGAACTGAGCTGTATCAGTGGTGAAAGAAGAAATATGCACATACTTCCATTCTCTAATTGCACTCCTCAGGAGGTAAGTGGTGTGTGCCTAAGAACAAAGCAACATACAATCATCAATTAAATATAAATACAATGACACCACCATGTCTCAAAGATAACAGATAATTTCAGTTCACACAAAGAAGCAAGACATAATATATCAAATAAGTGACCAAGACAGAGAGCCAGAAAATGTTTCTGAAGAAGAAAAGATTTTGGAACTACCTGATAAAGAATCCAAAGAATGATATTTAGGTACCTTCAACAGCTTAAGAGAAAACCCAAGAAAGATGCAAATGAAAGCAAGGCGAACACAGAAAATATGTTAGAAGAATTCAGGAAAACACTACAAGAACAACTGGAAAGAATAAGTGAAAAATTAGGAACAATACAATACCTGCAAATAGAAGCCCAAAAGATTAATACTAAAATTTCAGAAATTGATAGTATATTGAAAGGACAAAGGAGTAGATTTGAACCAATAGACTGTTGGATTAGTGAGCTTGACAACAAATTTCTCAAAACTGGTCTACTAATCAAGCTTTCCAAAATCAAAGACAAGCATGGGAAAAATGAAAACTTACAGGAGCAGAAAACTTCATCTTTCTCCTATGGGACAATAATAGTAGATTTTTGTACACTACTTTCAATGAAGGAAAGAGCAACTAGAAAGAAGTTCAACAAAGACACAGAAGAACTAACCAATAAAATCAACCAACTTGACCTCACAGACTTATACAGCACACTCAACCAACAACAGCATAATACGTATTCTTTAACAGTACACATGAAGCATTCTCCAGAAAAGACCATATGTTAAGTCACAAAGGAAGCCTCAATAAATTTTAAATCATCGAAATACTACAAAGCATCTTCTCAGATCACAACCTTATAAAATGAAAAATCAACAGAAGGAAGGAAGATCAAGGGAAAAATGCATTCAAATTGAATAACACACTACTTAAAAACTACTGGGCATTAGAAGAAATAAAAACTGAAAGAAAATAAATTCCTTGACAAGAACAAAAAGACAGCATACCAAAACCTGTGGAGAACAACACAACCATTGCTCTAAGAGCAATTTATAGCAATGAATGCACTTTTTTTTTTTAAAGAAGAAAAATCAACACTGTTGATCTAATATCTCCAACAATTAGAAAAAGTGCAGCAAAGGTAGCCTAGCATCACCAGAAAAAAATAAATAATAAAGATGAGTGTAGAAATAAAAGAAATAGAAAATAGAAAGAGTCAATAAAACAAGAAGTTGATCCTTGGAAATAATTAATAAAATTGGAAAGTCTAACAAAAGAAAAGAAGAAGCAAATAGTACAAATAAGAAATGAAATAGGTGACATCTCAATAGAACCAATGGAAATTAAAAGGATAACAACAGAATACTATGAAGAAGTGTACTCCAACAAATTTAAAAAGCTGGAAAAGATGGAAAATTTTCCAGAAACATACTGCCTACCTAAATGAACAAACACTGAAGAAAAAATAAAAAAAATTAAACCTGTAACAAAAGAAGAAATTGCTCAGTAACCAAAAAATTACCAGCTAAAAAATCCAGGCTCTGATAGCTTTACTGGTGAATTCTACCAAGCATTCATAAAAGAGCTGACACAAATTCTACTCAAAATCTTCCAGAAAAGTATGGAAAACTCCTTAATTCATTTTATGAAGTGAGCATAGCCCTAACATCAAACGCAGGAAAAACGTTACTAAAAAAAAGAAAATTATAGACCAACATTCCTTATGAACATAGATACAAATATTCTCAACAAAATCCTAACTAATAGAATTTAACAACATATAAAAAAATATATACCATGACCAAATGGGATTCATACTAGGTATGAAAGATTTGTTCAATAGTAGAAAAACAATAAACTTAATCCATTACATAAACAAAACAACAAAAAACAACAATATAGTAATATCAACTGGTACAAAAGGCATTTGACAAAACCCAACACCTGTATATGATTTTAAAAAAACAGAAAACATTCAACAAAATAGGAGTAAAATGGAAATTACTCAACATAATCAAGGGCATATACACAAAACCAAAGTCCAACATTGCTCAACAGAAACTGAATGCATTCCCCTTTCAAATGGGAATCAGACAAGAATATCTTTTATCACCACTCCTATTCAATATTCTGCAGAAAAGCTTGTTGTTACTGTTAAGTAGTATTGAGTTGTTTGCCACTCATAGTGACCCTATTTAGAGTTTCCCAGAAGCTGATGGTGGGTTTGAACCACCGGTCTTTTGGTTTGCAGTGCAATGCTTATCCTAGTGTTATACCAGGACTCTAGCAAATCTTAGTCAGAGTTATAAGGCAAGAAAGGGAATTAAAGACATCCAAGTTGGCAAGTAAGAAATAAAACTTTCTACTTGTTGATGAGGTAATCCTATACATGTTGTTGTTTTTAATTGCCATTGAGTTGGTTCCCACCCATAGCAACCCTGTGTACAATAGAACGAAACACCGCATGGTGTTTCTACTACACTTGAATCCATTGCTGCTGCCACTGTACCAATCCATTTCATTGTGGGGGGGTCTCCCTCTTTTTAGCTGACCCTCCACTTTACCAAGCATGATGTCCTCCTCCAGGGACTGGGTCCTTCTGATAATATGTCTGAAGTATGAAAGACAAAATCTGGCCATCTTGGCTTCTAAGGATCATTCTGGTTGTATTTCTTCCAACATAGATTAATTTGTTCTTCTGGAAATCCATGGTACATTTAATGTTCTTCTCCAACACCATAATTCAAATGCATGAATTCTTTTATGGCTTTCCTTATTCAGTTGCATACGTTCAACTTTCAAATGCATATGAGGCTGCTGAAAATACCATGTGCTTGGGTCATGCACACTTTAGTCCTCAAACTGACATTTTTGTTCTTTAACACTTTTAAAACGTCTTGGGCAGCAGATTGGCCTATGCAATAATACGTTAATTGATTTCTTGACTGCTGCTTCCATGAGTATTGATGGTGGGTCCAAGCAAAATGAAGTCTTTGACAACTTCAATCTCTTCTCCATTTATATGGATATTGTTTATTGATTCAGCGGTGAAGATTTTTGTTTTCTTAACATTGTAATGCAACTCATACAGAAAGCTGTGGTCTTTGATCTTCATCAGTAAGTATTTTAAGTCCTCTTTGCTTTCAGCAAGCAAAACTGTATCATACACATATTATCTTTCTCCACTCCTGATGCCATGTTCTTCTTTATATAATCCAGCTTCTTGTATAATTTGCTCAGAACACAGATTGAATACATATGGTGAAATAATACAACTCTGGTGTACACCTTTCATGATTTTAAAACATTTAGTGTCCCCATGTTCTCTTTGAACTACTGCCTCTTGGTCTATGTACAGGTTTTTCATGAGCGTAATTAAATGTTCCAGAATGCTCATTCTCATCAATGTTGTCCAAAACTTGTCATGATCCACACAGTCAAAAGTCTTTGCATAGTCAATAAAGTACAGCTAAGCATCTTTCTTGCATTCTCTGCTTTCAGCCAAGATACATCTGACTTCAGCAGTGATATCCCTACACATGGAAAATCCTAAATATTCTGCAAGAAAATTATTGGAACTCACTGAAATATTCAGTAAAGTGGCAAGGTACAAAATCAACATACAAAAATTAGTCCGATTATTTTACACTTACAGAGTTCTGAGGAGGAAATCAGGAAAACAAAACCATATGCAATAGCCACCCAAAAGATGAAATACTTAGAAATAAATCTAATGAGAAAAACAAAAGAAAAATATTTTTGTTAATTTTTCTTAGGTGCTATAAATCACAAAGTGCTACAATAAGAATTCCAAAGAAACGTAAATGAAATTGGAGATCAAAAGGGGCAGCATTTACCCAAGGACAACATTCAGATGGAAATGGACACAAGAAACACAGAGGAAATGGGATAAATGATTATAATTGAGATGAACCCAAGTGTATAATTTGCTCTGTAAACCTTCACTGAATTCACAATAAAAAGTTATAAATAATAAATAAAATATAAAAATAAGGACGTAAACTTGGGACTGTTGCTAAGTGCTATGGGGTTGGTTCCAAGTCATAGCGACCCTGTAAGGAACAACTGACTGGTGGGTTTGAACTGCTGACCTTGCAGTTAGCAGTCCAGTGCTTATCCTACAGCACCACACCGAGACTCCTAAAGTAGCCATTGTCAAATCACCTAAAATTATTAAATAATTTTATATTATAAAATAAAATATTAAGGTGTTAATTTTTTTAAGTGCTATAATAATTCATTGCAATTTGAAGACAAAAAGATTATCTAAAAATACAAAAAGTCTCACAAATATTTCAATAGTAATAGACAGGACTGCCAAATGAGTTACTAGAAATAACATTATTTCACCAAAATCATTTGTTGTTGTTGTTAAGTGCCATCAAGCCGGTTCCGACCTGTAGTGACCCTGTATAGGGTTTCCGAGGAGCAGCTGGTGAGCTTGAACCACAGACCTTGCAGTTCAAATGGCTTTGCAGTGTGGTGCATTTACCCACAAGCATACACCAGGACTCTCATTACTTAAAATAAAATGCTAAAGTTGCTTAAAATGTTTCTTAAATTCTATGAGTCAGACACTAAGGCAGGAAAGAAAGACCAAAATTGACATCAGAAGAGACTCTGAAACTTATTTTTGAACATAGAATAGCTAAAGGAAGAAATGATGAAGTAAAAAAGCTGAACAGAAAATTTCAAATGGTGGCTCAAGAAAACAAAGTAAAGTAATGGAATGTACAAAGAGTAGGAGTTACAGAATCAAAAGAGAACAGGTTTAGAGTTTCTCAGGCTGAGAAAACTGAAGAATTCAAGCTATAATGGTTGTGGTGTTGGTTATGTGCTGTGGAGTCAGTTCCGACTCATAGCAAGTCTGTACAGGGTTTCTGAGGCTGTAAATCTTTATGGGAGCAGAAATCCTCATCTTTCTCTCACGGAACAGCTGGTAGTTTCGAATTGCTGACCTTGCGGTTCGCAGCCCAACTCGTAACCACCACTAAGATGGAAGGGATACACAGATTTACTATACAAAAAAGAATTGGTCAATGTTCAACCATTTCAGGAGATAGCATATGACTAAGAATGGATTGTAATGAATGTAAAAGTACACGAAGACATGGGCAAAAAAAAAAAAAAAACAACAGGATGACAGGTGTTGATGGAATATGAATTGTAATGTTTCAAAATTGGATTCAATGCTGGAAGCACTCACTTGTCTGTGCCAAGAAATCGGGTAGACAGCTATCTGGCCAACTGACTGGAAGAGATCCACATATATACCCATTCCAATGAATGGAATGCAAAATTATTGGACAATATCACACACAAGTAAAACTGGGCTGAAGATTATTTTTAAAATGATTGCAGAAATTCAAGCCAGATTCAGAAGAGATTGTGGAATGAGGGATAACATTGCTGATGTCAGATAGATCTTGGCTGAAAGCAAAAATACCAGGAAGGTGTTGGCCTGTGTTTATTGACTATACAAAGACATTTGACTATGCAGATTATAGCAAGTTATGGATAACATTGAAAGAATGGAAATTCCAGATCTTGGCTGAAAGCAAAAAGTACCAGAAAGTTGTTGACCTGTGTTTTACTAACTCTACAAAGACATTTGACTATGTGGATTATAACAAGTTATGGATAACATTGTTGTTGTCGTCGTTATGTGTGTGGAGTCAGTTCCGACTCATAGCAACCCTGTACAGGGTTTCCGAGGCCGTGAATCTTTACGGGAGCAGAAAGCCTCATCTTTCTCCTGCGGAACAGCTGGTGGTTTTGAACTGCTGACCGTGAGATTTGCAGCCCGATTTGTAACCATTACGCTACCAGAGCCCTTATGGATAATATTGGAAGAATGGAAATTCCAAAACACATATTTGTGCTCATTCAGAACCTGTGTATAGACTATACTGCATGGTTTAAAATCAGGAAAGGTGTGTGCCACAGTTGTCACCTTTCATCACACTAACTGAATATGTAGGCTGAGCAAATAACTCAAGAAGCTGAACTATATAAAGAAAAATGTGGCATCAGGATTGAAGGAAGACTATTTACAGCCTGCACTATGCAGATGACTCAACCTTGCTTGCTGAAATCAAAGAGGACTTGAAGCACTCACTGATGAAGATCAAAGATGACAGCCCTCAAGGTGGATTATACCTCAACATAAAAAAATTAAAAAATAAAAATTCCTGAAAACTGGACTAATAAGCAACATCATGGCAAACAAAAAAATAGTGAAGTTGTCAATGATTTCATTTTACTTGTACCCACAATCAATGCTCATGGAAGCAGCAACCAAGAAATCAAATGACATATTAAAAGTGTTAAGAAACAAAAATGTCACTTAAAAGACTAAGGTGTGCCTGACCCAAGTCATGGTATTTTCAATCACCTTGTATACATGGGAAAGCTGGACAATGAATAAGGAAGATGAAAGAAGAGTTGATGCCTTTGGATTATGATGCTGGCAAAAAATATTGAATGTACCATGGACTGCCAGAAGAATGAATAAATCTGTTTTGGAAGAAATACAACAGAATGTTCCTTAGACATGAGGATGGTGAGACTTCATTTCACATGCTTTGGACATGTTATCAGGAGAACAACATTATGTCTTGAAATGTAGAATGTAAGTGATAAAGAGTAAGGCCCTTGATGAAATGATTGACAACAGTAACTGCAACTCAAAACGCTGCAAAAATCAGGTGAATGTTGTGGGACCAAGCTGTGTTTGATTCTGTTGTACATATGGTCTCTATGAATCAGAACCAACTCAACAGCACCTAATAACAACAACAACATGATTTGGAATTAACTCACACAACAACACATCAAAGAAAATTACAGTCCCCAGTTCCTACAAAGAACTGTTGAGCACTTTTATCATTGATAATCTTGTATGATGAAGTTCTCTCCCTCTACTAAGCACCATGGTCGCTGGGGAAAAAAAATGTGTTCTCCCAACCTCTTTCAGTGTATGTCTTTGGTCTTTTGATCTACAGCCTTCAGCAATTTTAACGTTTAACTATTAGATACTAGATATCATAGTAATAGTGATAAAGTATTTATTCTAAAATGTCAATGGCCATTTAAAATCATTAGGCTGTGTCATATAAAGGTTCAGATCACAGGCTCTAGAATAAGACCTAGGGTTAAATCTTGGATCTGAGTCTGTAATTCAAGTTAATATTTACTTAACCATTGTAAGACTGTTGTGTCCTCTTAAAATGGGAACATCATTAAATAAGATAATGCATTTAAAGTACCAAGATTAATGCCAGGAGCATCCAATACCAGTTGTCACTGAGTTGTTTGTGACTCTGAACTTCCTCGGTTTTTCAGTGACTGATTTTCAGGAGACTACCAGCGCTTTCTTTCCATCTCTGTTAGCAGATGAGTGCTTAACCATTTTTACCATCTACAATCATCAGGATCATTGTTGTTGTTGTTAAGTGCCGTCGAGTTGGTTCTGACCCATAGCCACCCTGTATAGGGTTTCCCAGGAGCAGTTGGTGAGCTTGAACTGCCAACCTTTCTGTTCAAACCTACTTTGCTGGCCAGCGCATTAACCCACAGAAGCATACCAGGACCATAGAGAGTAATAAAAATCAAAAGAAAAACCTATTTTCTCATAATGATTACTATCACAAGTTTTTAGCAGCAGCAATGTGTCTTTTTTTTTTATGGTAAGTATTCATTCAAAACTATTTATTGAATACCTTATTATGTGCAAAAGGAGCCTTGGTAGCTCAGTGTTTACATGCTCAATCACTAACCAAAGGGTTGGTGGTTCAAACCCACCAGGTACTCTGGGAGAAAGATATGGCAGTCTGCTCCCATTAAGATTTACAGCTTTAGAAAACCCCTGGATCAGTTCTCTTCTGTCCTGCACAGTCACTCTGTGTTGGGATTAAATAGACAGCAGTGGGCTAAACGCTATGGGTAATATGGAAATGGATAACACAGCGTCTACAAACTTACAAAGTTTGTAATCCCAAAGTGGGGTAATACATAGGCCAAAAGAAAACAAAAAAACATAAGGACAGCAACAATGACATGCCGCAGAAAAACCAAAGACAGGAAATGTTACAAAAGAGGATGGAGGAAGAGCATACATGTGACTCACAAAGAAAGGGTCCCTGTGTGCTCTGCCCAATGATCTGCATTTACAAGATGTCCCATAAATGCCTGTTCTTCCCCCAACACTAGAATTTTTTCAAACAGTAAAAAGTAACTGCTATAAAAAATACCCATATAAGTAATTTGAGAGATTTTTTTTTTTTCTGCCTCTGCTATTTATGATTCTTCTTCAGTGGTATTTAATTGTATAGCATCCTTTAAGAATATGTAAAGGAATCCTTGCAAATCTGCCTAATAGGTACTCATTAATTCAGCCAAGCTAAACGAGCTGTAAATGAAACTGACAAATGTTATTATCCCACCTGCTGTATTTTTCTTTTTATATTAGGCAGAATATAGTTTGAGGATCTCAAAATGCCTGACAAAGGGCTGCCGATAATTAATGTGGACTAGCGCTGAATCCATTTCTCTTTCATCTTTAATATGTAGTATAAATCACTTGAAGATCAGTCCAAACGCTTGGATTCAATAGTCTTGATGAAAGGCATCAGATTTAATTATTCCCACCCCTATTCTCCGTTTGTTGGTCTATAGGCTGAAGAAAGGAAGTGTCTTTATTTGTAAAGGTGAGGTGGATAGTTCTCTGCTACTTCCCCCAGAGAGAAGTTCGATTCGTTTATTGGGGCTGCGATAAGAAAACATCATAAAATGGGTCTTAAAGCAATAGAAATTTATCCTTTCAAAGATCTAGGGGCTAGATTCAAATTCAAGGTGTCAGTAGGGTCATGCTTTCTCTGAATGCTTTAAGGGAAAATTCTCTCTTGTCGTTTCCAGTTCCTGGTAGCCATGAGGGTTTCTTGGTTTAGCATAACTGCCTCTGTCTTCTCATGACAATCTTCTATCTGCATATATTTCTCTCTGTTTCTTTCCTTTTTTTTCAAAGTTTTATTGTGAATTAAGTGATAGTTTACATGGGAGAACATTGGTTTTGCACTCATCCTTTTGTACTTAGTTTCACTGCAATGATTACAATCCCCTCCATGCACCATCATTCAACAGTATTTGCTTCTAGTCATTCTGTTGTTGTTGTTGTTTTTAGTGTACATAAAAACACTCAGGAATATATAATCATTTAAACAAACAAAGGGAACATTCAGCAAGTAGATTGATGATCATGGTACTTCTAACTATTGTGACTATATATTAAAGCTAGTAAACATTGGAGTTCTGGTAGCGTAGTGGTTACGAATTGGGCTGTGAACCTTAAGGTCAGCGGTTCAAAACTACCAGCCACTCCGCAGGAGAAAGATGAGGCTTTCTACTCCCGTAAAGATTTACACCCTCGGAAACCATGTACAGGATCGCTATGGGTCGGAACCGACTCGATGGCACTTAACAACAAAACATTCGTATAGACACATCATGCTATTTCTGTTGAAATATTTTGAATTAAAGACAGTATAAACCCATTGCCTTTGAATTGATTCCAACTCATAGCAATTCTGTAGGACAGAGTAGAATTGCTCCATAGGTATTCCAAAGTTGCCCTTGCCATTTCTTTCTCTCACAGAGAAGCTTGTGGGTTCAAACTGCTTACGTTTAGGTTAACAGCCGAATGTTTAACCACTGCATCTTTTGCTTTAGCTACTCTAGGTTCAAAAGTAAGTTTCAGAGTCTCTTCTGAAATCCTTTTTGATCTTTTATTTCCTACTTTTTAATGACTTTTTGTTTTCTTCATGTATGATGTTCTTGATGTCATCATAACTCTTCTATTCTTTTTCCCCCCCCCCTTTTATTGTGTGATAGTTTACATGGGGAAACATTAGCTTTACACTCATTCTATCATACATAGTTTCATTGCCATAGTTACCATCCCGTCCATGCATCATCA
>NW_006408664.1:2261034-2267641 GCF_000296735.1 Chrysochloris asiatica | reverse complement strand
TTTCAGTGTCTCTTCTGACATCCATTTTGACCTTTTCCTTCTTTCTTGTCTTCTCAATACCTTTTTGCTTTCTTCCTGTATGATGTTCTTGATATCATCCCACAACTCTTCTGGTCTTCGTTCTTTAGTGTTTAATGTATCAAATTTGTTCTGCAGATGATCTCTAAATTCAGGTGGGATATATTTTTACTTTCATGGACTTGTTTTCATTTTCTTCAGCTTCCGTTTGAATTTGCTTTGAGCAATTGATGGTCTGTTCCACAATCTGCCCCTGGAATATTTTGACTGATGATATGGAGCTTTTCCATCATCTCTTTCTGCAGATGTAGTCAATTTGATTTCTATGTATTCCATCTGGCAAGGTCCATATGTATAGTAGTCTCTTATGCTGTCTAAAGAAGGTATTTGAAATGAACAAATAATTAATTTTGCGGAATTGTAACATGTGATCTCCAGCATCATTTCTATCACCAAGGCCATATTTTCCAACTACTGATACTTCCTCTTTGCTCCCAACCTTTGCATTCTAATCACCACTAATGATCAATACATCTTGATTGCATATTTGATCAATTTCAGATTGTAACAGTGGGCAGAGTTTTTCTATTTCATCCTCACTGGTTCTAGTGGAAGTTGCATAAATTTGAATAATTCCCTGTAGGCACATGGATATTATCCTATCACAGACAGTATTGTACTTCACAACTGATCTGGATTATGTTCTTTTTGACAATGAATGCAACACCATTCCTCTTTAATTTGTCATTCCCAGCATAGTAAACCATGTGGTTGTCAGATTAAAAATGGCCAATACCAGTCCATTTCAGCTCACTAATGTCTAAGATATCGATGTTGATGTGTCCATTTTTGACAATTTCTAATTTTCCTAGGTTCATACTTCATGAATTCCATATTCTGATTATTAATAAATGTTTACAGCTGTTTCTCTTCATTTTTAATTATTCCCCATCAGCAAATGAAGGTCCCACAGGTTCTACTCCCACAGGCTTTACTCCATTCTCCTCATCACGGTCAACTCTTCTTTGTAGGAGGCAGCTCTTCCTCAGTTGCATTTTGAGTGCCTTCCAACCTGAGGAGCTCATTTTTCGGCACTATATCTGACAGTTGTTGTTGTTGTTTTCTCTGTTCTTATAATTTTATTCTGTTCTTGACTCTTTCATTTGTTGACTGAGTTCAGGTTGATGCTGCCATGTACGTCATTCTGTAGTTGTTATGTGTTCTTATTGGCTCTCAGTCCACAGAACTTCCTTTAGGATGTTTTTCATAGCAGGGTTGGCTTTGGCAAAATCCCTTAGCTTCTGCTTATCCTGGAATGTTTTGATTACACCATTGTATTTGATTGACAGCTTTGCTGGGTAGAGGATTCTTGGGTGGCAGTTTTTTTCTTTCAGGGTTTTATATATGTCTCCCCATTGCCTTGCCTGCATGGCTTCTGTTGAGAAATCTGAACTTAATCTGATTTGCTTGCCTTTGTATGTTATATTTCTCTTTTCCCTAGCTGCTTTCAAGATCCTGTCCTTATCTCTGATTTTGGAGAGCTTGGTTATTATATGTCTTGGTGATTGTCTTTTAGGGTCTATCCATCCTGGGGTTCATTGAGCTTCTTGAATGCTTATCTTTTCACTTTTCAGGATGTTAGGAAACTTTTCTTCCAGAAGTTTTTCAACTATCTCCTCTGTGGGTTTGTGTGATTGTTCCTGTTCCGGAATGCCAATAATTCTTAAGTTATTCCTCTTCTTTCCTAAATATTAGAGTAAAAAACCACTATGGAGCAGTTTTCCTTCATAACACATAAGGTCACTGTGTGGCAGAATCAACTCTATAGCAACCGGTTTGATTTTTTAGTCTTATAAGATGCTTGGTCATTGATGATCCCCAAAAGATATTCCTTCATTCATATTTTAGCTGGCCATTCTGTTCTGCTATTTGCTGACATGTGATTGGTTCCATCTGTTTTCTTTCTTTTTCTTCTTCTTCTCAGTTTTAAATATGAATTGAGGGATAGTTTACATGGGAGAACATCGGTTTTACTCATTGTTTTGTTTCAATGATTACAATCCCCTCTGTGCATCATCATTCAACAGTATTTGCTTCCATTCCGTTTTGTTTGTTTGGTTTTATTTTTTTTGGGGGGGGGTTGGGAGGGAAAGGGGTTGTACACAGAAATATTCAGGAATATATAATAATTTAAACAATCAAAGGGAACATTCTGTAAGCCTGCATCTGACTGCCAGCACTCAGACTTTCTCTTTTCATGAGTCTAGAATCCTCAGCTGCTCTATCTCTCCATGTCCTTATCTCTGCCTCTATCTCTGGTGTTACTGCCTGGCTGGATAGGGTCTCACATTCTGCTTGTGTTCTTATCCCTTGATGGTCCCTATGGTTCTCTGCTCCTAGACTGTAAGACTAACTATTCACCCCTTTTTGTGACAAAACTTCTACCTTTATAGTTGTGACTGTCGCAATTAGTCATGGCAACAATTACTCACTATTGGATCATAAGAACCTTATCCCCATTTCTTTTCACCAGACCCGTCTAGACAAGGTAAAAACTATTGATTGGGGACTGTACCTTTTCCGCACACTCTTAAACTAAATATCCTCTTGAAAACATGTAAGCCAGTCACTTTGTGCCTTTATCGCCCACTCATTTTAGGTGGTTGTTGTTAAGTGCTTTCTGACCCATAGCAACTCTGTATTGGGTTTCCAAGGAGCAGCTGGTGAGCTTGAACCACCAAACATGATATCCTTCTTCAGTGACTGGTCTCTCCTGACAATATGTCCTAAGTATGAGAGACAAAGTTTGGCCATCTTGGCCTCTAAAGAGCAGTCTGGGTTCACTTCTTCCAACATAGATCTGTTGGTTCTTGGCAGCCCAATCTGCCCTTCCTAGTCCAGGGAGATGTGGCAGACCAGGCCCTGCAAATGTTATTCAAACCTCTGGGCAAATGTGTCATGTATCAGTAAATGTGTTTGTGACTTGACCTTCCATGAACTCCTGCAAGGACTTCAGGGACTAATGCTGATATAACTACCTCAGAGAGGTGGGTTGCTGTGGTGCTTCAGAATCAGTTTGGAATATCTTTGCTGTATGCCCTGCTGAGTCATGGGGAGCAGCTGGCATCTCTGGATTCTTCCCTACAAGAACCTAATAGAAACCATACAGTTTGGATAAACATGGTGGTTTTGATTGCCGGGGAGATAGCTCAACACCCACTTCTTCTCTGGATGAATCCCTAGTCTTCCCAAGCAACCTTTTCTCCCTGTTCTGTCACCATGTGGACAAACAATTGGTAGAACAACTGGAAGCCAGGATGGAACGTGGTTGGACGTACTGATCTGGCTGTTCTGGAATACACATATATGGAAAGTTTAATCATCGAATATTAAGTGTTTGAGCTATATCTACAGGGATCCAGAAAAAGCATGTCAAAGACATTTCTTATGCCTTGCTATATTGGAGGAACCTGCCCAAAACATATTTCTTCAAAAATCTGAATGATCTGCCTGAAAAACAGGTTAGGCGAAATAAGGTATAATTAAAGAGATAATAGAAGGATGTGTTGAAAGTTATTTGTAAGAAGTTATAAGGGAGGCCACTTATTTTCTTACATGTGAATGCTCCAATGTTTAATAGAAAGAGACAAGGTCTTGTTACATATACCAAAATTATGACTTTGAAAATTGTTTCAATGTTATCATCCTTTGTATAAAAAGTATCTGAGTTAAGAAGGTTGAATATAAACATTTCCCTTGGGGGGGGGGTACAATTACTCATTATTGAATCATAAGAATCTTATCCCCATCTCTTTTCACCAGACCAGTCTTGACAAGGTGAAAACTATCCAGTGGGGACTCTACCTTTTCCACACGCTCTTAAACTAAACACCCTCTTGAAAACTTGTAAGCCAATCTACTTTGTGCCTTTATCGCCTCTCATTTTAGGTTGTTGTTGTTAGTGCTGTTGAGTCAATTCCAACCCACAGAGACCCTGTGGAGGGTTTCCAAGGAGCAGGTGGTGAGCTTGAACCACCAACCTTGCAGTTCAAACAGCTTTACAGTCTGGCTCATTAACCCTTAGCACCACACAGGACTAGCCAATGTCTGAGTTGCCTGTCCCTTTGAACCCTGTATACAAAGGGGATATCAACTGTTTTCTTGTTTGTTTGTTTTAGCATCGTGTGTTGTCTGTGAATCTGGCTGTAGCCTCCACTAATCAGAACTCTTCACTTTAGAGTTCCTTTGTGCCAACTTCTGCTTCATAGGAGCTCTCCTCCTGTCATCTCCTTACTTATAGAGTTATCAGTTGCTTTTTCTTCATTATGTTATAAGAAGGTGAGTGTTTAATTGGTTGTTTGTTGTTGTCAATTGAAAATTATTGATATATAACAACTTTTAGTTCTTCCTTAGCATGTAGAGCTCTAAAAGGAACACTGGTCTAATCCTTACAACAAAAATAAAATCTGAACAAACTACAAATTCATGACTTAAAAAAAAAAAAATCCATCAGATAACTCAGGCCATTAGTGAAGGACCTTAAATGTAAGGAGAGACAGAAACCTGTAGGGAGCGATGAGACACAAGCACTTGCTAACCTGGGGCAGATGCTATTTAATACTGATAAGGGAGTTGGTGGAAGCTAAATGTGGGCTGGTAAGGGGGTGTGGAATAGACATAGGCAAAGTCTGCACCCTTTTGCAAACTCTAACCAAAAGAAAATTAATATAATACTCATAATTTTAAGATGAAATCTTAAGGGAAACAACATTACTAGATATTGAGAGATACTTTATAATCATCAAAAAAAGATTAGTTTATAGGGTAGCTATAATGATTCTGAAATTTGTATGCTCACAATAACATAGGCTAAAAATATATAAAGTGAAAATTGATAGCAGTGTGGTTTTTAGTAACACGCGGGTCTTAGTTGTGATGGAGTAATTCTATCTTGATTGTGGTGATAACTACACAAATTGACACATGTAATAAAATTGCATGTATGTGTGATCACTATGAGTCAGAACTGACTCAGCAGCACTTAACAACAATATCATAGCTATATAGCAGTCCTGACATGGTGCGGTTGCATAAGCATTGGACTGCTAACTTCAAGGTCGGTGGTTCACACCTACTAGTCATTCCTTGGAAACCCTATACAGGGTCACTATGATTCAGAACTGACTTGATGTTACACAACAACAACAGGGTTATAGAACATGTTGCCATTGGAGAAAATTAGATAAAGGATACACAGGATTTCTCAGTACTATTGCTGCAACTGACTATCATCAATAATTATTTCAAAACACATTGAATTGTTAATTAAGACCACTCATCAAAGAAAACACCGGACTCATATGGCTTCTCTGCTGAATTCTGTCAATCATTTAGGGAAGAAATAAGATTGATCTTACAGAAGTTCTTCCAGAGAATGGAAAATTCATATGACTTTGTCAAAACTTTATAAAGAAAGGAAAATTACAGAACAATCTCTCTCATGAAAAATAGATACATAACTCAAAAATGAATACAGAAATGCATATAAAAGAATAGCACAGATTGACCAAGATGAGTCTATTCCTGGAGTGCAAGGATGTTTTAACAATCAAAAATCAATCATGCAACAACAAAATCAGTGTAATTTATTACAATAACATGATAAAAGAGAAAAGTCATTCAATCATTCCAATAGACCAAAAAAGAAAAAATGCATTTGGTAAAGTTGAACACACATTCATGATAAACACTTTTATCAACCTTAAATAGAAGAAACATAATTACTCTGATAAAGGAAATCTAGCTAACCCCCACTCTTAAAAATTATGTGAACATCATACTTAATATTGTCGTTGTTAAGTGCCGTCGAGTCGATTCCGACCCATAGTGACCTTGTATAGGGTTTCCAAGGAGCAGCAGGTGAGCATGAACCACAGACCTTGCAGTTTAAATGACTTTGCAGTCTGACGCATTAGCCAACAGCGCCACACCAGGACTTAAAATGGTGAAAATTTTCCTATTAGGATCAGGGATAAGTCAATGATATTCATTCCTACCACTTCGATTTAACATTAAACTAGAGGTTCTGCAGTGCACCAAAGCAAAGGGGAAAAAATGGTATATAGACGACTGAGAAAGAGGAAATAAAACTATCGTTATTTGCAGATAATACAATTGTGTACGTAGGAAAACCAAAAGAATTTACAAATTACTAGAATTAATAAGTGACTTTAGCAAGCTTGCATGACACAAGATCAATATAAAAAATCAACTGCTCCTTTCATATTCTAGCAGCAAACACAGTTAGAAAATGGAAAAATTCTAAATATGCCCATTAGTAATTGTTGTTGTTGTCAGGTGCCATCGAGTCGGAACCGACTCATAGCAGAAAGAAACAATGCCCGATCGTGAGCCAACCTCACTACCGCTGCCACACTTGAGTCCATCAATGATGCCACCTGGCCAATCCATCTCCTTAGGGGTCTTCCTCTTTTTCTCTGACTCTCCACCTTACCCAGCATGACATCCTTCTCCAGTGACTGTTTCCTCCGGACAATATGTCCAAAGTATGAGAGAAGAAGCTTAGCCA
>NW_006408664.1:2257571-2259603 GCF_000296735.1 Chrysochloris asiatica | reverse complement strand
TGCCCTGTAAACTTTCACTCAATCCACAATAAAAACCTTAAAAATAAAAAATATATATATTTATGGAAGCAGACAGCCTCACCTTTCTTCCATGGAGCAGCTGGTGGACTTGAACTGCCAGCCTTGCAGTTAGCAGCCCAATGCTTAAACAGCCAGAGCTCCTTTATTAATAGCAAAAAAAAAAGAAAAAAAGAAAAGAAAGCCACTGCCATTAAGTTGATACTGACACCCAGCAATACTTTATAGGGTTTCTGAGGCTGCAAATCTTTAAATAAATAAATAAAAATAAAGTGTTGAAGAATAAAGATGACAGCATCAAGACTAAGATGTTCCTGACTCAAGCCATGGTATTTTCAATAACTTCACATGCATGCAAAAGCTGGACAGTGAATAAGGAAGACCTTATGATGCTTTTGAGTTATGGTGTTGGAGGAGAATATTGAAAGTGCCATGGGCTGCCAAAGAACCAATAGATTCATTTTGGATATACTTCGGATATATTTTCAGGAGGGACCAGTCACTGGAGAAGGATTTATCATGTTTGGTAAGGTGGAGTGTCAGAGAAAAAGCGGAAAACCCCCAATGAGATGGATTGACCAAGTGGCAGCATCGATAGACTCAAGCGTGTCAACAGTAGTGTGGTTGGCCCAGGATCAGGCAGTGTTTCATTCTGCTGTGCATAAGGTCACTATGAGTAGGTACCAACTCGATGGCACCTAACAACAATGACAACATAAAGGGAAATATTTACAAATTAGATTGCAATAATATAAAAACTTCTTTTCACCATTAAGAGCCTAAGTAAGCAAACTACAGAATGGATCAAAACTTTTGTAATACCTATAATAAAAACTGTTTTTCAATAAGATGATGTAAATCCTGTAAGTTTATATGAAAAAACAACAACATACAATTCAATTAAAAAAATTGGCAAGAGATCTGAACAAGAATTCCACAAAGGAGGATATCTAAATAACCATGATTAGCCAAAAGAGACGTGTTCATGTGTTCACCAAGAATATTCATAACAATATTATTCACAAAACTAGAAAAAAAGTCCCCAACTTATTACTAAATCCACTCACAAAATTCCATCATAAATTGGTTCTGAGTTAGCCTAATATCTGTTTTTGTTTTTTTAATTTTCTATAGCCTGCTAATTGCAGTATTTTGGCCAGTAAATGATAACATTGCTGCTATTGCTGTCAAGCGTCAGCAAGGGGTTGTGACCTATAGCGACCCTGTATAGGATTTCCAAGAAGCAGCTGGTGAACTTAACCACTGACCTTGCAGTTCAAACCGACCTTGCAATCCAGTGCATTAACCCACAGTTCCACACCAGGACCCCAGATCAAAACATTGGACATCTGCAGATGAGTATTGAACAATGATAATCTCAGAAAATTATTTACTGCAGCCTTGTATGTAGCACATATCATTAAAGATAAGATGTACAACTCAAACACATAGTAGTGGGCCAACCTCACTACTGTTGACACGCTTGAGTCCATCAATGCTATCACTTGGCCAATCCATGTCTATCAGGATATTCATAAAATGGACTATTATACAATAGTGAAAATAAACATATTCATAAAATGGACTATTATACAGTAGTGAAAATAAACAAACTACAGCAGCAATATTAATGAATCTGAGAAAATAATACTGAACCAAAGCAGGCAGATTAAAAGAATACATATGGTGGGAGGCAGGGCTTGATGGCGGCTAAGGTAGAGGTGCAGTGAGGTTCGCCGTCAGCAATACCACAGAATACGAGGCAAAGCAGATTCAAGGCAGAGCTCCAAAACTCAGAACCACATAGGTAGGAATATTTTTAAAATTTGAAGGCTTATAGATAGTGGAACTTGAAGCAGAAGTAAGAAATCATGTTCTCATGAGTCTGCCAGGCTCAGTGGCCTGGAGCCAACAACTTGGGCAAATCCAAACCACAAGACCAAGTGAGGGAGCGGACACACTATGGAAAAACTCTGTGGGAACCCTGGAGCAAAGGTGGACAGTACACTTTGTC
>NW_006408664.1:2246534-2256851 GCF_000296735.1 Chrysochloris asiatica | reverse complement strand
ACATCTACCTGGAAGCAATCAGAAAGCATAAAAAAATCACAAAACACATACTCAATTAAACATTAAGGCCACAGATAAATACAAAACATGTCCAAGAAGTAAAAACAGATGACCATATCAGCACAAGTCCAGAAACAAGATAAAAGGCCTGAGACAAATGACCTAGAGGTAGACCTGGACTCCATTCTGGAAGGAGGGCAGGCTTTAGAAATTCCTGAGAAGGAATTCAGAAAAATGATTATAAAATGTTTCAAAATACTTTACAATGGAGTTGAAAAAATAAGGAAGAAGTCAGGAAAGTACTACAGGAACAATCAAATAAGATCAATACAGCTTTGGAAACAATTCAAAACCTACAGAAAGAGATTGAAACAACCAATAGTAGAATATCAGAAATATACAATACTCTGAAAGGGCAAAGGAGTAGAATAGAAGAGATGGAAGGCAAACCAGTGATCTGGAAGACAAATCTCTCAATACCACTATGATAGAAGAGCAAACAGCTAGCTAAAAAATAAATGATGTGCACAAAGCTAGTCTTAACAAGGAATGTATGCTAAAATGTAATTTTCTGCTTTTATCACAAAACTTTGTGCAAATACCATAATTAGAATGATGCATTACATAATCATGAGGTCCTTGGGTAATGCAAATGGTTAAGTTCTTGGCTACTAAAAGTTGGCCATTGCAAACTACCCAGAGGCTCCTCAGATGAAAGACATGGCCATTTAGTACTGAAACATCATAGCCATTGAAAACCCTAAGGCATGTAACTTTACTTGGAAACACGTGTTCTCCAGGAGTCAGAATCAATACCACAGAAATTGGTTTGGTTTGGTTTGCATATATATGTATGATTAAATAAACCAGACCCATTATGTGACGTTCACTTGCCACTAGTACTGCTGGTTTTCTTAGCGTTTAGGTTCGCATCTAAACTGCATCCCAGTTTCACCAGAGACACTGTCTTTTATGCAACTGAATAAAGATGCCCAAGTTATTCTGCACCTAGTAATAATGTACTTCTTTAGCCACCTGTGGCCACCAGCAAGAATTTGAAATTCAAATATATGCAACTGAAATTTATATGCTTACCCAGCAGAGAGACGTCCCTTAAAATTTCATTCTCCCCAGTCTCCTGCATCCTATCCCCTTTCACTGGCTTTCTTTTGTTTTTCCCCAAACAGGTGTCACCATCTGGCATACTACATATTTAACTTACTTATTAGTTTGTTTTCTTTTCCTCTTCCTCAGTTAGAAACATTATAAGAGTAAAGAAATTTTTGTCTTGTGTTAACTATTGTGTCTTTAATATCTGCATAATATCTAGCACATAACAGGTACTCAATAAGTAATTGCTGAGTGAATAAATGTTTTTTCATCAGCATTTGTTCTCTGCATACAAAAGTAGTACAAGATCATGATGGAAATTCTTAAAGCTCCAGAAAAGCAATAAGAAGAAAATCAAATCCACCACCCCTAAGTCCGCCAATCAGAGATGGTCGTGTAGATGTGTCTATTCTTTTTTTATCAATTTCTTCTGAACAAGATTAGGGTTGCATTACACATATTGGCTTGTAGACTCTTTTTCAATTGCAAACACTTTAAATTCAATTTTCTTATATATCATGGCTTTTAAGGGCTTCATAGTGAACTCAAATATACCAGTGGTCATGAAGATGGCACAGGACCAAGCTACATTTTGTTCTGTTATATATAGTTTTCCATAAATCAGAACCAACTCAACAACAATTCATAACAATATTCCCTAAGATCGTCACAACACAATGTATTTAGTTAATCACCGGTTGTTGACTATTGAAGTTTACTGTGGGAAACTCCCTTGAAAGATCCCTTTTGTTGTCATGCATGTGCTTATCTTTTTCTATAAAAAGCACGCAGGATGGAGAAATTAAGACTAAGACTATTTTTCCAAAATAAAATGTATCATGGATATTGAAAAAAAAAAACAAAAAATGACACCAATAATCCTTCCCACAGTGCTCTGCTCAGCAGGGTTGATTATATAATACATTACAATGATCACACAGGATTCAGATACCATACTTACAAACATTTAAGGGATTTATTAGGGAAGTTAACAGGTTATAATTCAGGGTCAGTGTTCTTTTTAGGGGGAAAAAAAAAGCCAATTTGTTTGCTTGCTCATTTGATTGCTTGCATCCAATTTTTTTTCTCTAAGAGAGGACAAAATCTTCTTTTGATGTCCCAAGTGAGTTAAGAGACATGCCCATAATTACTGGCCCAGGAAAAGCAGTAACCTCAATGTTGTTGTTGTTGTTAAATGCCATAAAGGTTGTTCTGATCCATAGTGACCCTGTATAGGGTTTCCAAGGAGCTGGTGAGCTTGAGCTGCCTAACTTGCAGTTCAAACGGCTTTGCAGTCTGACACATTAACCCACAACACCACACCAGGACTCCAGTAACCTCAATAAAGGGGATCAAATCACTCTCCCTTTGCCCCTTGCAGTGGCCTCACAGTCTCTTCTGAAAGGGGACCAGTTGTGTCTTAGTCAACCTTGCCATGGCCACTCCATCACCAGCGAGGCTCTGCCAGAACCACACAGGCAAGTTTGAACTCTTACTTTGGGCCAAGGGAATTAAAATGTATATTATCAGATATTGCTGGATACTGCACTGTACAGGGAGTTTTGTACCCACTAGTTTGTTGTCCTGTGATGGTTTACGTGTAGCTATGATGCTGGAAGCTAAATCACCAATATTTCAAATATCAGCAGGGTCACTCATGGTGAAGAGATTTCAACTGGACTTCCAGACTAAGACAAACTGTGAAGACCTCGCAAGGTACCTGCAAACAAATATCCTGTGAAAACCATAAAGGTTACAACAAAGCATTGTCTGATATTGTACTGGAAGATGAGTCTCTAAGTTGGAAGTATCATGAAAATGATGCTGATATGGCAGCTTTCATTCTGTTGTAAGGTTGCCATGAGCAGAAGTCAGCATGATGGCAACTAAGTACATTGTAGGAGTGCCTGTCATTTGTGTCCTGAGATTTTCATCTTGTTTCCATCAAAAGGAACAAAAATATGATCTTACATAAAAAGGAAGTCATTTCTAAGTTTAACAGCTAATTTTAGGGAGTCCTGGTGTGGCACTGTAGGACAAGCATTGGACTGCTAGTCACAAGGTCTAAACCCACCAGCTGATCCTCAGGGACCATATACAGAGTCACTATAAGTCAAAACCAACTCGATGGCACTTAACAAAAATAACAACAGTGGGTTACTTGTGTGACGCTGTATGCACTAGACTGCTAACTACAAGATCAGCCAGTGGGGTTATTTTTCATTTTTTCACTTTTATAAGTAATGCTGCTTGGTTGTTTTTAATACTTTTTTGTGTTACATCTTTAGTTGTTTTTCTTTGAGTAGCTTCTGGAAGACTTACTGATTGGTAAAATGATATTGACATGTGCTTATGGGCCCTCAGAAAGACTATATCAACCTCCTTCCCTATCATCTGCAATTTAAGAATGCCTCTTATCCCACACCTCACCAAGACTGTCAGTTACCTTTTGGATGGATAAAAAAACAATTTTTTTAAGCACTTCTCTTTTACACAATATTTAAAAATTGTAGACAGTTTTAAGCTCATTTCCCAATACTATTTTTCTAAGTGTGGATTTCAAAAGCCGTAGATGGTGTCATGGTGAGATTTAAGAATATGTTACAATGTTCCCAAAGAAGTGTATTAGAGGGCTTTTTCCCTAGCTTCATGGCATGTCTTGAAGATATTTCCACTCTAAAAACTATGCTTTAGTATACTTCAAAAGTATATAAAAACACAAAATGAGTAAGTAGTGCCATTACAGTTAAACTAAAGTCTAAGGACTTAGATTTTGGGCTAAACCTAAAGCGTTTCTCTCTCATGGACAATGCTGAGGGGTTCTCTTCACACAAGGGTGCGATGGGAACTGTGTTCCTAACTACAATCTGTCCTGGTTAATAAAACACAATATATTTTTTTATCTTACTGCTAAAACACTTGGATTTTTTTTCCAGAGATTTTTATGAAAGAGCAATTTATAAAGTGTGTTTTTCTGGGAATCTCCCAAATACTATGAACGCAGAGTTTTTAAAGATGTGTGTATATTCTTTGTGTTACCTATAAATAAATAATAAATGAATTTTATGGCTGAGTATTCTAATTATTAAAGCCAATATTTGTTGGTTGACCAGAGACTATCTCTTCTCTTCATTTGCATTCTTGGATGGATGGTGAAGAGTTCAAATTAGTCTACCCTATTATTGTTGCTTTTGGAGTCCTGGTGTGGCACTGGGGGTTAATGTGCCAGACTGCAAAGCCATCTGAACCACGAGGTTGGTAGTTCAAGCTCACCAGCCACTCCTTGGAAACCCTATCCAGGGTCACTATGAGTCAGAACCAACTCAACGGCACTTAACAACAACAACAACAACAATGTTGTTGCTTTTGGGAGTTGGCCTGCTGGCAGCATTTCTTTCTGTCTCATCCTTCCCAGTTTGAGCCTTCTCACACAACCAGCTTCTCCCTGTACCTCCTGTGAGATGGTATGAGCCCAATTAGATTGATTTAAGACCCATTTCACCTATAAAATTTGATTTCCCACATCTCACATAGTGTTTTATTAGTTTTGAATTACTGATGCTTTCATAGTCTTCATTTGCTTTGGCTCTTAGATGTATCATGTTATCAATCATTAAAGGTGTTTTAAATTTGCATACCCAGACTACAATTTATTCCATCTTTCTCATTTTCACCCAGAATCTGGAAGACTGTCCCTGACCGGACTGAGCTCTTGCATCCACCAGTGTTAGTTTAGGACTATTATACAAAGCATTAAAAGAACATACTCCATAGCTCACAATCTCAAATTCACAAAAGAAGTTTCCAACACCATTGTAATTTGAAAAGTGCTGAGCAGCAAAAATATTACCTTTGTTGACCTGAAAATCCAAATAATCTTATTTTATTTCTAAGTTATGACATGATGAAAATGGCACCTAAAATTATAACATAGTCACCCATTGATGGTGGTGGTAATGTGCCGTGGAGTCAGTTCTGACTCATAGTGACCCTAAGTAGGGTTTCCGAGGCCGTAAATCTTTCCGGTAACCTCATTTTTCTCCCGTGGAACAGCTGGTAGTTTTGAACTCGTGACCTAGAGATTAGCAGCCCAACCAACCCATAACCATTACACTACCAGAGCTCCTTAGTCACCCATTAGTGCATATTATATCATTAGATTGTCTGGCTGGCTGGCTGGCTGTGTGCCGTGGAGTCAGTTCCAACTCATAGCGACCCTATACAGGGTTTCTGAGGTTGTAAATCTTTATGGGAGCAGAATGCCTCATCTTTCTCCCGCAGAACCTTGTGGTTCGCAGCCTGATTCGTAACCACTACGCTACCAGAACTCCTTATTAGCAGATTAGTTTAGAAGAAATAATCAGCACTGGACTATGAAACACAAGGTCAGCAGTTCAAACCCACCAGCAGTTCCTTGGAAACCCTTTACAGGGGTGCTACGAGTTGGAATAGACTTAAAATAGTATTGATGAAGATCAAAGACCATGGTCTTTGGTATGGGTTGTATCTCAATGCAAAGAAAACAAAATCCTCACCACTGGACCAATAAACAACATCCATATAAATGTAGAAAAGATTGAAGTTGTCAAAGACTTCATTTTGCTTGGATCAACCATCAATTCTCATGAAAACAGCAGTTAAGAAATTAAACAACATGTTGTATTAGGCAAATCTACTGTGCCAGACCTCGCTAAAGTATTGAAAAGCAACTATGTCAGTTTGAAAACTAAGGTGCACCTGACCCAAGCCATGGCATTTTCAGTACCTTCATCTACATGGAAAAGTTGAACAGTGAATAAGGAAGACTATAGAAGATTTGATACATTTGAGTTGTGATGTTGGTGGAGAATATTGAAAGTATCATGGACTTTCAAATGAACAAACCAGTTAGTGTTGGAAGAAGTACAGCCAGAGTGCTCCTTAGAAGTCAGGACGGCCTGACATCATATCTCATAGTTTGGACATATTTTCAGGAGGAACCAGTCCCTGGAGAAGGATATCACGTTTGGTAAGGTGGAGGGTCGGAGAAACAGAGGAAGACCCTCAACAAGATGGATTGGAACAATGGCAGCAGCAATGAACTCAGGTGTATGAATGATTAAGGTTGGTGCAGGATCACGTAGTGTTTTGTTCTGTTGTGCATAGAGTTGCTATGAGTTGGTACAGACTCAATGGTACCTAACAAAAACAACATTTAGAACTAAATTGGAATCCTGATGTGGCACTGTAGACGCCAAGCTCATTTGAACTGCAAGGCCAATGGTTCAAACTCACCAGACACTTTTCAGAAACCCTATACAGGGAACCTATGAGTTGGAATTGACTCAATGGCACTTAACAACAGAGCTGAATTGAACAACACCATCATTGTGAAATGCATGTCATGTTGCCAGAAACAGAGCAAATTTGATGACTGTGATAGATGTCAACTTGACTGGGCCAGAATTCTCAGTGGTTTGGCAGTTAAGATGGAATAATTCCCCATGATGAGATTTGCTAGACACAGCCAATCAATTGAAAGGAAGCTTCCTTGGGGTGTGGCCTGCTTCCAATATATTGAAAACTTAGGCAAAGATTCCTTGCTCTCTGCTGGGTCTAGACTTTGCATCTGTCTCATCCTCTGACTTCTGGATCTTTGGACTTGATACAGTGGCCTGATTTATTGCCTGCTGATCCTGGGAGTTGTCAGCAGCCTGATTTCTTACCTGCCAGACCTGCCAGACCTGCCTGCCTGCCATCTAACCTCCCAATCTTGGTTCATCAGCCTTGCAGCTGTGTGAGTCCTCCAGCCTGACTTCTGTCCCAAGGTCTTGGAACTTGCCCACCTCTACAGTTATATGAGTCATTTCCTTGATCTAACCATCTCTTTATATATACATTTATAAGCTTCACTGCTTTTGGTTCTATAGAGAACCCAGACTAAGACTGATTAAGAAAGCAAAGATCCATTGACTTTTCCCAACTAATTGCCTCTGGTGGGAATTTGGAGTCCATACCAAGCCCTGCTGGCATAGTGATTATGCATTCAGCTACAACTTGAATCCACCAGCTGATCTCTAGGAGAATGATGGTACAGCCTGTGTAATAACTATTACAGCCTTGGAGACCCTATAGGACATTTCTACTCTGTCCTATAAGATTGCTATGAGTTGGAATTAACTCAAGGTTAGGCATGCCAATTAGCGAACTAAGCAACCGACTAGGTCATTGAGGAAAATACTGGTTGTGTATCTATTTTCTGTGGCCCGTAAGATTTTCATTGGTTGGTTTTACAGAAGTAGGCCTTTCTTCCTAGTCCATCATATTCTGAAGCTCCATTGAAATCTCTTCATATTTTAGCAACACAGAAGCTCTACTGACAAATGGATGTGGCTGCACATGAAGCACTTTGGCTAGGAATCAAACCAGGTTTCCTGAGGGGAACGCATGAATTCTACTTTAGAACCACTGATGTCCCTAGTGTAATGAATTCCAATCAGCCAGAGTGCCAGAAAAAAGGTCAGTAAGTATAGAAGATAACCGTATTTCAGTCTTCAAGTGCCACATAAAATGAATGCCTACCAAACTATGCAGACACAATCTCTGTTATATGAGAACAGAAAGGCTTAAATAAGACCAACCATATGAGTTAGAATAAGAGTTAAGTGGTTTAAAATATATTGATTGAACATAGCAAAACTTACTTGTTTAGGTAAAAGGGGAAATACAAGGGAAAATAAAAGGTACTGCTACAAAATCATAGAAAACTTTATTAAACAAAATTATCAAAATGTGAAACTATCATTTTTTTGGCATCTCCACCTAGGTCTATACACTACTTTTTTTCCCCATTTATTTACTTTTTAAGTTTTTATTGTGAACTGAGTGATAGTTTACATGGGAGAACATCGACTTTACACCATCGTTTCATTGTAGTAATTACAATCTCCTCAGTGCATCATCATTCAACAGTATTTACTTTCATTCTCTCTGGTTTTGGGGAGTGGGGTCAGGTGGGAGAGGTGGAATATACACATAAACACTCAGAAATATATTATCATTTAAACAACCAAAGGGCACATTCTGCAAGCCTGCCTCCTGACCACCAGCATCCAGTCCCTCTCTTTCCATGAGTCCAGAGTCCTCAGCTGCTCCCTTTCTCCATGTCCTCATCTCTATCTCCATTTCTGGTGTTGCTGCTTCTCTAGATAAGATCTGGCACTCCACTTGTGCTCTTCTCCTTTAATAGTCCTATGGTCCTCTGTTTCTGGACTGTAAGATTAACTATTCCCCACTTTTTGTTACAAAACTTCTACCTTTACAGTTGTGACAGTCACAATTATTCATGATAACAATTACTCACTATAGAATCATAAGAGTCGTTTCCTCATCTCTTTTCACCAGACTCATCGAAGCAAAATGAAAACTATTCAGTGGGAACTCTATTCCCCCACACACTCTTATCTATATACTTCTTAAGGCACTGTTTCAATGGAACAATGCCTCAGTCCTTCTCTGAAGAACTCTGAAGCCATCCATGGATTGCAGAGACATCATGCTTAAACATAAATGTGCAAGTATGAACTGAAACCTTAGTAACAATAGGTTTGACTAATGCTCATAACAAGACAACCAATTCTGTTGGTTTGCAAAAGATGCTGGTGTTGTTAAGTGCCATGGAGTCTGTTCTGACTCATAGTGACTCTGTATAGGATTTTCATGAAGCAGATGGTGGGTTTGAACCTCCAACCTTGTGGTTAGCAGTCCAGTGCTTATCCTTCAGACAGAACCATACCAGGACAAAAGCTATACCCCCAAAAAAGTCAAAAGGTCAAAAATAATGTATTATGAAAATCAAAATGGGGAAAAAATACAGGCATATTGGGGCAAAGAAAGAAAATAGCAGAAATCACAAAGATGATTCAGAAGAATTCAGGATAAAAAGCATTGAACAAGTAAAACAGGATAATTAATGTTGATGAAAGATACAATCACTATGAAGAGGTTTTGTATATGAATCCATATGTCCTATATAACATAGCATCCTTATATGTTCTAAAAATCATTAGATATTTAAAGAAAGATGGATAAAAACAATAGTTAAAATATCAACTTAAAAACGAATTTTATACTCTATAGATATATACTCAAATATCCATGCAAATTTTGTAAATATGTACTTTACTACCAAAAATATCAATAATTTCCACAAAGAAAATTTAAAAGACACATTCTCTGTTTACTGCATATTAAAACAACAAAGTAATAACAAAAGCTTATCATAACAACAAAAACATATGTATCTCCCCTCAAATGATCATCTTTGAAAATGATTTTATCAGATTTCCTGTAAGATGGCAGACTAGGCAGACACTCAACTACACAGATCTTCTGCAACAAAGACATGAGAGACCAAATGAAACAGGTACAAATGATAATCCTGGAACCCTAAGGTCCAGGGGAAAGCATAGAGAAGTGGATTGAATATCAACTAGGAAAAGAAGCCGAACAAAAGCTGTGAGAGAGGAACTATATGGGTGAATTTGCTTTGCACAGTGCCATCCTTTTGAACTTTTGCAAGCAGCATTCCCTCCAAACAGTGGAATGACACTAACATACTCTTGTTACTGGGGCTGAGGAAGATGGGATCTTCCTTTGTTCTGCACACCTTTCTGGTGACCAAGTGCATGACCAGCTCCCACCCTCACCCACTCATGCAGCAGAGATAACCCCAGTCTACAGAGTCTCTGCTCTGCCTGAGGTCAGAACCATGCCAGGTGCACCTCCCCTGTGTCTGGAGGTGTGCACCTGAACTCTCCTCATCAGACCAGAAGAATGTGCAGTGCTGGGTCGTGGCCACGCCTGGAAGGCTAAGAACTCCTTCCATAACTAGTTGCCCTGTCCTCAGCTGCCCTCTGGGCAAGAAAAATTCCTTATGGAAACAAGTACCCTGACATGAGCAGCCTTCCGAGCTGGCACAAACAACTTCCAGATTAGGTTCCCTGACCATATATAGTATCTAGGCCTATAGGAACTCTGTATAGGACCTGATACCCCACCCCTTCCCCCAGTCCATTCCCATGGGCTCCATGTCCGGAAGAGGGTGTTAACCATGCCTCCCCACAGTTTTTTCTCACTTTTCTCATTTCTTTATTTTTTTTACCTTCCTTTGATTTTTGTTCTTTTTTCTTTCTTTTCTTGTTTTCCCCTTCCCTTCTTAATTCTCTA
>NW_006408664.1:2224572-2246182 GCF_000296735.1 Chrysochloris asiatica | reverse complement strand
TTATTAAATTCTCTTTTTTTTCTTGTGTTTGTTGGCCTGCTTTCCCTCTGTTTTGTTTTCCTTTATTATTTTCAATTTGTTGTTTTTGGTTTATTCTTTTATTTTTCTGGGGTTTCCCCCTCCTTATTGTCTTGTTCGACTCAACAGGGGGCCCCAACTATGCCCACATGTTGCAGCAACACCCATACATACTGCAAACCCAACTACTCCTTGAGGGTCACAATTTTCTCGTATACTATCAATAGACAGTTGACAATACCAGCAAAACCTGTCCAGTTCTACCCAAATAGCTAATAGAGAATTGAGAACACACTCACAGTCTCTATCACACCCACCAGGAAACAGGTGGTAAGTGCCTAAGAACACACCAACATATAATCATCAATTAAATACAAATACAACAACAACACCACAATGTTTGAGAGAAAACAGACAATTTCCTTCTGTTCATATGAAGAAACACGACAAAGTGGCTCAAGCAAGCAACAGAATACAGAGCCAGAAACCCTTTATGATAAAGAAATGTCATTGGAACTAGTTGATAAGAAATTCAAAAGAATGGTTTTAGGTAACTTCTAGGGATTGAGAGAATGATCAAGAAAGCTGCAGACAAAATCAAGGGAAACACACACAAAAACTTTAGAAGAATTCAGGAAAACACTACAAGAACAAGCTGATAAGATAAATGAAATACTAGAGGCCATACAAAAATAGCAAAAATAAACCCAGAAGATTAATACTATGGTTTCAGAAATAAAAAATACACTGAAAGGTCAAGGGAGTAGAAATGAATAAATGGAAGACCAAATTAGTGAGTTTGAAGACAAATTTCTCAATTTTAATCTACTAGAGGAATAATCAGGGGTTAAAAAAGGTCCTAAGGATTATGTGCAGCAGCATCAAGAGGAATAACTCATGTGTGATTGGGATTCCAGAACAATAAGAAACATACACTCACAAAAAAAAAAAAACAAAGAACACAAAATTTTTGGAGTGTTGGTGGAAGAAACCACCCTTAGCATCATGAAAGGGAAGAAGATATACATTCAAGAAGTTGAATGAATCCCAAACAGGATAGGCCTCAAAAGAAAATCACCAAGACATATCATAATCAAACTTTCTAAAACCAAAGAAAATAATCCTGAGAGCAGCTTGAGGAAAGTGCAAAATTACCTAAAAAGGAGAACTAATAAATTTAATCTCTGTTTTTGTAGCAGAAACCATGCAAGCAAGAAGGCAATGGGATGATATATTTAAAACTCTGGGGGGAAAAAGTGTCAACCAAGAATTATAGACCTAGCAAAATTATCCTTCAAATACAATGAAAAAATTGGGATGTTTCCAGGTAAACAGAAATTAAAGGGATTTGTAAAATTAAAATCAACCTTACAAGGAATACTAAACTGAGTTCTTCTAACAAAGGACTAACAGTAGACAACAACCAAACATACATGACAAGACCACTCACAAGTCAATCCAGATATAGAAATCTAAAAAGTAAATCCAATATATCAGACTGAAAATAGGTAAGTAGGGACATCAATTTGTAACAAACACAATTACAAAGTAAAAAGTGAGAATAGTGTAATTGTATAACTCCCAAAGGAGAGGAAGTCAAGTGGATTTTAAGACAGAACAAGCTGTTTTTAAGTTGGGAATAAATTAATATACATGTTACTTGAGGGAAGAGGAAGGTAATATACAACTAAATAGACACTCAGGCTGAACAGGTGTAGAAGGAAGAGTAGGAGTAGACCCACAAATATGTATGAGTTTGACAGAGGATATTTGTAAATGGGAATCCTGGTGTGGGGCTGTGGGTTAATGCGCCAGACTGAAAAGTCAGTTTGAACTGCAAGGTCAGCAGTTCAAGCTCACCAGTCCTCCTCAGAAACTCTATACACGGTCACAATGGGTCAGAACTGACTCGATAGCACTTAATAACATTGAAAACATTTACTTTTGCAGCAAACATTCCATACATGTGGAAGAACATACAAGGGGGCAAAATTCTGAGAACATTTTAAGACATAACCAAACACTTTGAGGGAATGAATTACTGAGTCTGAGGTCTCTGAACCATAATCTCAGGAGACCAAGACCAATTGGCATAATATAGTCCTAAAAGACAATGTTTTACATCTTACTTTATTGAGTAGCAATTAGTTTTAAAACTTCATGAGTGACCATATAAGGTGCTTTTGGTCTCTCCCTGTCTGGAAGAAAATCTAAGATGCATGAAAACAGTTAGTCCAATGGACCACACAAACATTAGTCTCCACGATCCAGAGATCAATAGAACTAGTTTGTACCCAGCTACTACTACAAACTGCTCTGAAAGAGATCATGTTAGATGTTCCTGGATAGAGTTGGAGAAAACGTGGGACAAAACTCATAATCATGAGAAGCTCATCTAACTAGCTGGATGGAGATTGGTGGCACCCTTGATACTCTGGCCTTTAGTCACCCTTCAGAGTTGGAAATGACTCATGTCCATTGCTCAATTTTCAGCCAAATGATAGATAGATGTATATGGGGAACAATGACACTAGTGAAATATGTATACTTTAGAATAATGACCAGTTGAATTCAAAAGGAAAGAATTTATCCAAGGACAAAGTTCAAAAGGGTTCAGAAAGAAGAAGTAATGGAAATAAGAAACATAGGGAGGAGGTGGAGTAAGTGACGTTACAATGAGGGGACTGTAATCAGATGAAGCACAATGTGTATGAATGATTGAATGTAAAACTGATGAGATGCTCTGCAAAACCTTCGTCTAATTCACAATAAAAAGTAAAAAATAAAAATAATTCTATCAAAATGAAACAATACTGATAACTACAAAATATTTTGAAAAAAACAAAACTCAACACTTTAGAAAAGAATAGCCCCAATAAGGAAAAGTAAAGGAGAAACTTTAAATAAGGTGAATAGGTCTATTGTTAGCAATCAAACAAGCAACAAAAGAAATGGAACCAAGATGACTGACCTCTGATTAATTTCATGGAGAAAAAAAGAGCAATAATATAAAGAACAAATAGATACAAGTAGAAATTACCCAGATGATATAGCAACATGCACATTTTTTTTTAATTATAAGAGAACTTTCTGTATTACTCAGTGTTCATATTAGAAAATTCCAATGAAATACATGCTTGTCTTGAAAAATGTATGTTGATAAACCTTGACTCAAGAAGTCAAAAATCAAATAGAGCCACAACCAGAGAAGACATTGAAAATACATAAAAGGAGTGTTGACCCAGAGACCAGATGGAGTTTTTTCAAATGTTCAAGGAACAGTTAATGCTACATAAATTGCTCCAAAGAATAGAAAGACATCAATAGCTACATCATTTATTTTATAAAGCTAACAACCGACTCGATGGCACTTAACAACAACAACAACGAACATACCTCTGATACTAAAACAAAAAGAAAAGCCAATCTTCTTTTGATATATCCAAAAACCTGAAACAAATTGCTAGCAAACTAATTTCAGTGGTGTGTTAAAAATCAACCAAGCAAGATTTATCCCCACAATTCACAGATTTATTAAAATACATTCAATAAGAAAAAAAAAAATACATGGTAGATAATAGACACATGCTGAAAGAAATTTTGATACAACTTATTCTTGTATTTCTAAGGTTAGAAAAATAAAAAATTGAAGACCTTCAGAACATTATTGAATCATCAAAAAAAAGATCCAATATAACACTTCAGGATAAAACATCAGAGGCATCTCTAGTAAAAACAGGAGTGGAGCAAAAATCCTTGCTATTAATGTTAATTTACAAAACTGTATATTAATTTCCAACCAATAATACCAACTAAAATGTGAAACAAAATATGAAATTTAAACTAACACACACATACTAGAAAATAGACCAAATTATCATTATTTGTTGATGACACAATTGTAGGTCAAAAATTAAAGAAAATTCTCTCTAAAATACATATTCCTTGGAATATTTATAATAAATACTCCTTGGAATATGTCTATTTTCCTATATTAGCCAACTTAATCAGTAAGTTAGTAAGTTGGCTAATATAGGAAAATAGAAATATGTTTGTTTTGTTTTTGGGTCAGTGGTTTTCCTGAATGCCCACAGTCAGAAAATGTAATTGAAAAGAAAAACCAACATTCATTCATTCCTACCACATTAAATTCATGATTTCAACCTCCACTGTATATTCTCCTCCTGAGTTGTCCTATCATGGTTCTTTTGTCAACTCCCTCTCCCATTATGTCTACCTGTCCCTATACCTGTCCCTACACTGCAACATCTGATAGGAACTCCCTAACCTTTTGACACTCAACCTACATATCTATCTGCATCTGAACCCATCTTCTTCTCATTTCTTTCCCACGAAATCCCAGTGGTTTCACCTATCTAAGGCCAGGCTTACACCTATGCTTATATTCCATCTTTTCCCACCATCTCAAAAATCTACTATGAACTACCTCCTTTTCTACTGTATCAGCTTTTTCTGTTGCCATTTAAACATGACAAAATCTCTCCATTTCATATGTGTCATTCCTTCTCTTTCAGCTCTATTTTATTTTATCCTTCAAAGCTTTTCGTTTAAATAAATGTGGAAAATGTGTTTAATCCATTTCCTAACCCTCCACTTGGTCCTTGCACACCCAATCAATTCCTCATGTCCTGAGGTAGTCCTGAGGGTCATCACTGATTCCTCCTTGTATCATACATATTCCAATCATAAGCCTCTAAGGAAGCCTAGTGGCATAATAATTAAGCACTTAGCTGCTAACCAAGAGGTTGGTAGCACCCAGAAGTTCCACAGGAGAACTACCTGGTGATCTGATTCCATACAGATTACAGCCCAGGAAATCCTATGGGGGAAGTTCCACTCTATCTTGTGGGATTGTTATGAATTGGGATCAATTCAAAAGAACCCCCCAAAATTTTAACCTCTAAATACCATTTGCATCCACCTAGTTTTCTTCGTCTCTGTTAGCAACTTCACACTGTCCAATTTCTAATAGGACAATTACAACAGTCTCTGTATACCCAGAGTATACAACAGTCTCTGTATACCCAGAGTATACTCTGTATACGTTTACCTTCTTCCAATCCAATGTGTCTCTATCATGCAGAGTAAGTGATCTAAAAAGACAAATCTGATCCTGCAATTTCACTCCTTAAATCTTCTTGGACATAGACTCAACAAGAAACCTACTGAAACTAATAAAAGGATTTGGCAAAGTGAAGGGGTACAATACCAACATACAAAAATCAGTTTGATTCCTCTACACTAACAAAAAGAACTCTGACAAGGAAATTAGGAAAATAATGATATTTAAAATAGTCATCCAAAAGATGAAATATATAGTAATAAATCTAATCAGAAATACAAAAGACTTATACAATGAAAATTCCAAAGCACTACAACAAAAATGAAAGAACACACCAGACTCATGGATTGGAAGAATTAAAATGAAATCGTCAATAATTCTCAAAGCAATCTACAGGTATAATGCAACTTTAATTCATATTCCATCATCATTCTTTTAAGAGATGGAAAAACCAATCACCAACTTTATACAAAAAAGAAAAGAAACCTAAGATAAGTAAAGTACTAGTAAAGAACAAAGTAAGAGATCTTACATTTCTCGATCTTCAAACAAATATACAGTCATGGTCATCAAAACAGCGTGCTATTGGTACAATGATAAACATAAAAACCAATGGAAGAGAATTGGGAACTCAAAAGTAAATCAATCTGCCTATGGACAGCTAACCTTTGACAATGGCTGAAATCCATCAAATGGGGAAGAAATGGTCTCTATAATAATTGGTGCTAGCAAACTGGATATTCCTTTAAACAAAATGACATAAGATTCATATTTCTTGTCATATGTAAACAATAGCTTAAAATATATCAAAGACCTAAATGTAAAACCTAAATGTACAACAATCATCAAAGAAAAACTAAAGGCAAACTTAGGGTCCTTATTACATGACATAAATACCCTATCAAATATAACTAAAAACATAAACAGCAGAAGACAAACTATACAACTGAGATTTCCTAAATATTAAACACTTATTCACATCAAAAGAATAAAAAGGGAAACTACAGACAAAGAAAAATTTTTGACAGCAACTATCACATATGGGACTAATCTCTAAAATGTATTTAAAAAAGTGAACACCTCAACAACAAAAAGATAAATCATTCCATTTAAAAATGGGCAGAGGACATGAACACTTTACCAAAAAAAAATATTCAGACAACCAACAAGCACATGAAGAAATGTTAGTGGTCGTTAGCCGTTATAGATGTAAACAAAAACAACAATAAAATACCATCTCACTCCTGCATTAATTGTTGTTGTTGTGAAGTGTCATTGAGTCAGTTCCTACTCATAGCAACCCTGTATAGGGTTTCTGAGGAACGGCTGGTGATCTTGAACAACTGACCTTGCAGTATAGCACATTAACCCACAGCACCACACCAGGACTCCCTTGCAGTAATAGCAGAGCTTAAAATAAATAAATAAAAACAGAAGACAAAAAATACTAGCAAGGGTGTGAAGAGACTGATACCCTCAAACACTGCTGATAGAACCATGAACTTGTGCAACCACTATGGAAAATGGTATGATACTTCCTTAAAAGTTAGAAATCCCATGAGACACACCAATCCCACTGGTATATATCCTAGAGAAATAAAAGCCACAACATGAATAGCATGTGTGCACTCGTGTTCATTTTTGCTCTATCCACAGCAGCAAAAAGATGAAGACAACCTAAGTGTCCACCAATCAATTAACGAATTAACAAACTTTGGTACAAACACACAATAGCATCCTATGCAATGTTAAAAAATATTAATGAATCTGAAAAACACTTCATACCATGTATGAATCTGGAGAATATTAAGCTGAATGAAATTAGTCAATTACATAAGGGCAAGTATTGTATGAGATTGCTATTATAAAAAGTCAAGAAAATATTTACACAGAGAAAGAAATATTTTTTGAAAGTTACTAGGGATGGGAGGGAAAAGGAGAGTAAATCACTAACTAGAGGGTGGTGTTGGTAGTGGTTGTGTGCTGTGCTGTCCAATCAGTTCCAATCCATAGAGACTTGGTATAGGGTTTCCAAGGTTGTAAATCGTTACAGGAGCAGAAAGCCTCACCTTGCTCCCTTGAAACACCTGGTAGATTCAAACTGCTGAACTTGCAGTGAGCAGCCCAGCTCATAATTCACTAGAGGGTCAGAGAAAAAGAGGAAGATGTGAGATGGATTGGCCAAGGACAGCATCAATGGGCTCAAGCATGGCAACAGTAGTGAGGTTGGCCCAAGATCAGGCAGTGTTTCATTCTGCTGTGCATAAGGTCACTATGAGTCGGCACCAAGTCGATGGCACCTAACAACAACCAGGATAGACATGTATCAACTTGAGTGAAGGGAAAGGCACTAAAATATAGCAAAATGATCAAAGTAAAGGAAAACACTGGGAAGAGTATAAGAGTTAAAATCAAAAAAGGTAAGTACACATTCAATCCTACAGTAGCAGTGATAACAATAACCTATGAGTGGATATAAAGATAAACTGTATAGAGTCACAGTTGGAACCAACTCGACAACACTTAACAATGTTGTTGCTGTTGTTAAGTGCTGTCAAATTAGTTTTAACTCATGGTGACCCTGTATCAAGTTTCCAAGGAGTAGCTGGTAGATTTGAACCACTAACCTTGAGGTTTGCAGTCTAATGCTTACCCCAGAATACCACACAGGACTATACCTATAAATATATTTATATACTCCAATGTATAAATATATACAGTATATTCATACATATATATTTACTTATGCCACAAATACATCCATGAATATAGTGGTACACATGGGGACCAAAGTTATGTAAACTTGCTAGCCATAACCAAATACCTTGTGGTAATGAGTTGCCATGCCTGGGGGTGCAGGGTCAAGTCTCAAAAGACACCAAGGTCAATTGGCATAACACTTCATAAAGTGATGTTCTACATCCTATTTGGTGAGTAGTGACTAAGGTCTCGAAAGCATCTGAGCGGCCATCTAAATTTAATTCTTCATCTCTCAATGTTCAGAACAAAGAAAAGTGAACAAAATCGAAGAGGCATGGAAACCTTTAGTACAAAGGACTAATGGACCGTATGAACCTCCTCCTCGACCACCTTGAGACCAACAGAACTAGCTAGGAGTGCCCAGCTACCATCGCAGACCACTCTGAAAAGGATTACAATAGAATACACTGGATAACAGGGAAGAAAAATGTGGAACAAAACTTTAATTAATGATAATAATAAAAAGTCTAGCCCTCCTGGTCTGTTAATGACTGTGGAACCCCTTAGACTATGATGCTTAGACATCCTCTCAGCCAAATGATAGATAGGCCTATAAAATGAGTGATAACACCAGGGAGGCATGCACTCCACAGAATGACCAGCCATACAGAATCAAAGGGTAGCATTTGCATAGGATAAAGCTCAGAAGGCAGGCTGGGATGGGAAAGAAGGAGGAATTGAAATCATAACACAAGGAGGAAATGGTAATAGAACTGTTACATTGTAGGATTGCAATCAATGTCACAGAATCAAAATGTGTATGAGTTATTTAAGGGAAAACCAGTTTGCTCTGTGAACTTTCACCCAAATCATAATAAAATGTTAAAACACACACACACACACACACACAAAGACCCTTCCTAGAATGCCTTCACACTAACACAACCTTTAATCTAGTTCCTTTCTATCCATTCTTCAGCTCTCAGCTCAAATAGTGCTTCCTCACATAAAATTGTCAAACATCAAGACTTGAAGACATGCAGAGAGATAATATATTTCAATTTTAGAACACTGAATACTAAATAGATGGAAATTTTCTAAAAGTGATTTATAAGTATAGTTCAATCAAAATCCCAATAGAAAGTAGAATAACTTTGACACCATAACTTAATGGTGTCACAAAATGATAAACCAATCTCATTTTTAAACACTGAAGGAAAAAAAAAAAATCCTTTATAAAATAGTAGAAAATAAGATTCTCTCCTTTAATAAAATAATGCACTGTGGCCCAGCAAGATTTAGTGAATGAAAACAAACTGTTTCAATGTTGGGAATTGACCTAATAAAATTTATCTTGCCAATTGACTATAGGAGAAATATTATGTGCCTATCACCATCAAAGAGGCATTTCATTAAAAAGTATGATTTACTCAGAATAAAATCTCAACCTAAGAAAAGAAATATGCTTTCCTAACATGGCAAAATGTTCATCCCAGACCAAGAGCCAATATCGTATATAATACCAAAATATAGACTACAAGACAAAAATCATCACTGTGACTACTTTTCTACCATTGTCTCAGTTATCTAGTGCAGCTGCAATTAAAAGACCATAAACAGGTGGCTTTAAAGAAGAGAAAATTCTTTTCTTACAGCTCTGGAATACAGAAATCCAAAATCCGGCTATTGGCTCTAGGGAAAGCTATTTCCTTGTCTCCGTCAACTTGGAGTAACAATCTTTGGCATCCCCAGATTTATAAATGCATCTGTTTCTCTCTGTACATGGCACCGTCCCCCTGGTGCACCTCTCTGTGTGTACGTACTCCACTTTATAAGACACTCTTTAGAAGGGATTAGGCTTAGGACCCACCTTACTTTGCTATGACCTCATCAACAACCACAAAAGAATAACTCTATTTGCAAACAGAATCACATTTACAAGTACAGGGGCTAGGAATTAAACTTATTTTGGTAAGACACAATTAAACTTATAATAATCATTAAATATTGTTCTAGAACAACGATGCAACAAGATAATAAGAAAATGAAAGAGAAATACTGGAAATGAAGTGTTAAAATCTGTATTATGTGTAGATATGGTAACAGGTTGTCTCCCTATAAGACTAGGAGACATCAACTCAGTTGACTCCCATTGTGGTTGTCAAGTGTCATTAAGTCGGTTCTGACCCATTGTGACCCTGTGTGGGGTTTTTGATGAGCTTGAACTGCCAATCTTGTGGTTCAAATCAATTTTACAGTCCAGCGCCTTAGCCCACAGTTGGCTCCCATAAGTGTAGTTAAATAGCTTTATCATATAGGTCATTAAATTTTATTAAAATAATTAAAAGATGTTCTAAATGGAATAAAACATATAGAATATTAAGAATAAGAATAAACTTATGAAGTAATGTGCTGACGATATATATATATATATATGTTGCTGTTGTTGTTAAGTGTCTTCGAGTCAGTTCTGACCCATGTGTATAGGGTTTCGAAGGAGCAGCTGGTGAACTTGAATCGCCGACCTTGCAGTTCAAACCAACTTGGCAGTCCAGCGCAATAACTAGTTAAATGACAAACAATGGTGTTGGAGGAGAATATTAAAAGTACTTAATAGAAGATTTTAATTAATGCAGAGATCTACTATGTTCCAAAGGCTTCAATAATATCAAAAATACAAATTCCTTTCAAACAAAATCTCATACAAAAATCTGATGAGAGCAAAACAAAAATCTAAAATTATCTTTAAAAAATTGACTAATGAGAATAGTCAAGAAATGTTTTTTAAAAATTAGAAAATGGCCTTCCCTGTCAAAATTTTGAATACATTATAGAATAATAAGTAAATTATCATTAACTGGCATTCGTATGCCGTCAAGTCAGTTCCAACTCATAATGATGCTGCATGGGGTTTCCGAGGAGCAGCTGGTGGGTTTGAACTTCTGAACTTGCAGTTAGCAGTCCAGCGTATAAGTATGCAAAAAAAGAAAACAAAGAAAGAAAAAAGAAAATCAAAGCAGTTGACTAGAATAGTAAGATTTTACTATATGATAAAATTACTACGAATCCATCATTAGAGAATGATAAGGTCACTTACTTGATAAGCAGTATTAGAATATATAGCTAATCAGTTGAGGAAAAAGATAGATTCATTTCACACCATAAAAGACAAATGAACATCAAAATAAAATTCTTATCATACTTGTGATTTTATTTAAAATACAAATTGTATAAATATAGTCTATATAAAATTAGGAGTATTGGAAGTATAGAAATTTTATGAGGAAAACAAGAAATTCATCACTGTAAATACTGATCAATTTGACTGATTAATAATTGAAAAGGCCTCTGGTGTGGCATAGTAGGATCAGCACTGGACTGCGTACCATAAAGTTGGCAGTTCAAAACCACCAGCAGCTCCAGGGAAATCCTGTACGGGATCGCTATGAGTCAGAACTGACTCAACCTCACTTAACAACAACAATAAATGAAAGGTTCATTTTTTAAAATTATAAGTAAACATAATTGTTGTTGTTAACTGCCGTCGTCGAGTTGATTCCAACCCATAGCGACCCTGTATAGGGTTTCCAAGGAGCAGCTGGTGAGCTTGAACCACCAACTTTGCAGTTCAAACGACTTTGCAGACTGATGCATTAGACCACAGTGCCACACCAGAACAAACAAGTAAGAAACATTTACAATAATCATTACAGGAAAGAGTATTTTCATATGAAAAGAAAGATCTCTTACAACGTAGTGAAATCAGTCTCATACTGACTCATAGCAACCCTATTAACAACAGAACGAAATATTGCCCATTTCCTTTAGTGGAGGTGTAATCTATACTAAAGGTCTTCTACACCTCAACTAAAGGAGGGGAAAAGATCTCACAATTGGACTACTGAGAAATACCATGACAAACAGAAAACAGATCAAAGTTATTCACAGTCCACATCTATTGAAGCAGCGGTAGTCAAGAAATCAAATGACTTCTTATTGTGCTGAGCAAATCTCCTGCAAAATCTCTCTTTAAAGTGTTCAAACGTGAAGATGTCATTTTGAAGACCAAGTGCCTGAGACAAGCCATAGTATTTTCAGTCACCTCATATGCATGTGACAACTGGATTGTGAGTAAGGAAGACTGGAGAAGAATAGAATGCCTTTCAAATATGGTGTTGGTAAAGAATATTAAATATACCATGGACTGCCATAAGAATGAAAAACCTGTGTAGGAAGAAGTACAGCCTGAATGCTCCTTAAAAGTGACACTTGTTTCATGTACTTTGGAGGAGTCCCTGGAGAAGCTCATCAGGCTTGAAAAAGTAGAGAGTCAGCAAACAAGAGGAAGACCCTTAATGAGCTGGACTGACAACGGGGTCTGCGACAACGGCAATGATTATGAGAATGGCTCAGGACTCAGCAGTGTTTTCTTCTTTGGTTGCTTTGAGTTAGAACCAGCTCAATGGCACTTGTTGTTGTTGTTGTTAAGTGCTGTCGAGTCGATTCCGATCCATAACGACCCTGTACAGGGTTTCCAAGGCTGTAAATCTTTAAGGGAGCAGAACGCCTCATCTTTCTCCCGCGGAACCACTAGTAGTTTCGAACTGCCGACCTTGAGGTTCGCAGCCCGATTCGTAACCACTACGCTACCGGAACTCCTTCAATGGCACTTAACATAACAAAAATAACCCATTTTTTTAGGTTAAAAAATTTCAAAACAGGGTCTAAAATTGTGCTGCCCTGGTTTTAAAATGTGTCCGTGTGTGTGTATATACACACATGTATATACACACACACACACACATATATATACACTGTGGGCTAATGTGATGGACTATAAAGTCATCTTGAACCACAAGGCTGGTGGTTCAAGCTTGGAAAGTCTATACAGGGTTGCTATGGGTTGGAATCGACTTGACAGCACGTAACAACAACTATATATATATATATATGAAATACTGAGGAATATTTAAAAGAATATACTCAAAATGACCTTTGCTGTCTATAAATAACAGATTTATGATAGGTTTATTTTGTCACACTTTATCCATGTACAATAAAACTCTGACTGTAGTTCTTTGCAACAATATTGATTTGACTATTATGTCATTAGCAACCGAACTCTCCTCAGTCAAATGCTCATTTTCAAACATGAGTAGGCTAAAATTTTTACACCTCAGGGCATAAACAGCAGTGAGAAAATTGAAGCGAGGGAAAGCCTGCTGAAGAAATGGCATATAATTGGTCCTTTAGAAATAGAAAGCCTGAGTATGGTGTCCTGTTGTTTCTAGTATTTTCTTAGCCTGATTTTCCCAGATTGGATTGACAAAATGGGCACCAACTCTAGGAAATTCCCTAGAATTATTTCTAATATCCCAGAAGTCCCAGAATCGTGCGCATTAAGAAGAATCCTGGGGCGGTGCTGTAAGATAAACACTGGACTTCTAACCACAAGACTGACGGTTCAAACCCACCAGCCACTCCCCGGAAACCCGACCGATACAGGGTCGCTATGAGTCAGAACCAACTGAAAGGCACCTAACAACAACAGCAAACATGTACCACCAGATGGCGCCAAACCACATGTGAGACTAGGATGGATTGTGATGTTTTAGTGAGACTTCCAAGGAACCCTGGTGGCTCAGTGGTTAAGGGCTCAGTTCCCAAACAAAGGGTGGTAGTTGGAACCCACTAGTTGCTTGATTGAAAAAAGATGTGGCAATCTGCTTGGGTAAAGATGTACAAACTTGTAAGCTCTGTGGAGTGGTTCTATTATGAATTGACTTGATGGTAACAGGTTTGGTTTTTTGTTTAGTGAGACAAAATGCCAGGTAGATGAATTATATAGAAGCTTGCTCTATTCGTTTATACATTTGATTCTTTAGAGCCCACTTACCACCTTTCAGTGGTGTTCACTTTATATCCTCTATTGTTGTTGTTAAGTGTCATTGAGTTGGTTTTACCCATAGCGACCCTGTACAGGGTTTCCAAGGAGTAGCTGGTGAGTTTGAACCGCCAACTTTGCAGTATGTTGTTGTTGTCAAATGCTTTATCCCACAGTACCACACCAGGACTTCAGGGCTTCTTTATCGTCTATTAAAAACAACAACAACAACGAAACTCACTGCCATTGCGTTGATTCCAGCTCAGCAGTTCTATAGGACAGAGTAGAACTGCCCCATAGGGTTTCTTACATTGTAAATCCTTACAGGAGCAGATAGCCTCATTTTCTCCTGCCGAGTGGATGGTGGTTTTAAACCTCCAATCTTGTAGCTATCATCCCAATGCTTACTTAGCTACACCACCAGACATCCTTTTATTCTCTATAGAGGAACTACTTGCTTTACCATGTTTTATTTAGGTGATTCATTCATTTAGTTCAGCTTCCTAAAGAAATAATTTGTTGTTGTTGTTAGGTGCCATCGAGTCAGCACCGACTCAGAGTGACCTTATGCACAGCAGAACGAAACAATGTCTGATCCTGGGTCAACCTCACCACCGCTGCCACACTTGAGTCCATCGATGCTGCCACCTGGCCAATCCATCTCGCTGGGGGTCTTCCTCTTTTTCTCTGACTCTCCATCTTACCAAGCATGATATCCTTCTCCAACGACTGTTCCCTCCTGACAACATGTCCAAAGTATGAGAGATGAACTTTGGCCTCTAAGGAACACTCTGACTGCACTTCTTCCAAAATGTATCTATTGGTTCTTTTAGCAGCCCATGGCACCTTTAGTATTCTCCTCCAACACCACAACTCAAAGGCATCAATTCTTCTACGATCTTCCTTATTCGCTGTCCAACTTTCACATCCATAGGAGGTTATTGAAAATACCACGGCTTGAGTCAGGCGCACCTTAGTCCTCAAGCTGACATCTTTGCTCTTTAACACTTTTAAAAGGTCTTGTGCAGCAGATTTGCCTAATTCAATACGTCGTCTGATCTCTTGACTGCTGATTCCGTGAGTGTTGATACTTGATCCAAGAAGAATGAAGTCCTTGACAACTTCAATCTTTTCTCTGTTGATAAGAACGTTGTTTATTGGTCCAGTGGTGAGGATTTTTGTTTTCTTGACATTGAGATGTAATCCATACCAAAGGCTGTGATCTTCATCAGTAAATGTTTTAAGTCCTCTTCATTTTCAGCAAGCAAGGTTGTATCATCTGCATATCGCAGGTTGTTAATGAGTTTTCCTCCAATCCTGATGCCACGTTTTTCTTCATAGAACCCAGCTTCTCATATTATTTGCTCAGCCTACAGGTTGAATAAGTATGGTGAAAAAATACACCCTTGTCGCACACCTTTCTTAATTTTAAAACATTCAGTGTTCCCATCCTAAGCAAATGCTTGGCAATCTTTGCTACCATCACAAAGAAAGAGACAACCAGAAATTATCTCCTAATGGAGTCCTGGTGTGGCGCTGTGGGTTAATGCGTCAGACTACAATGCCCTTTCAACTGCAAGGTTGGCAGTTCCAGCTCACCAGCTGCTCCTCAGAAACCCTATACAGGGTCGCTATGGGTCGGGACTGACTTGACGGCACTTAACAACAACAATGGAGTCCTGGTATGACATGGTAAGATAAGCACCGAACTGCTAACCAAACAGTCAGCGACTCTAACCCACCAGCCAGCTGCTCTTCGGAAACACTCTGCAGGATGATAAGTTGGAACTGACTAGACAGCAACATCAACAGCGCAAGAATCGAGCACTATGCATAGCCTTCTTGTCAAAAGGTCAAATCTCTATCTACTCAAACCTCTAAATCTAATTTTCAATGCACAGGGGACAGTGGAACATGTAATATGACACGACAGAAAAAACAGGGATATTCTGGATGTAGGAAACTTTTACCAGACCACCTAATTTCTCAAAAAATAAATTGCAAAGGGGAAGAAACAAAAGAGCAGTTATAGATTGATGCAATTGAAAAGATTTCTTAATTAAGTGTAATTTAGGTTCTTTGTGAATAAAGACATGAACAAACAAACTATTTTCAAAACTGGTGAGAAAAAAAAAGATATTTTGAAACACCATTTATTATATTTTAAATCATAGTTAATTTTCTAAGATGTGATGCTTGTATTGCGGTTATGTTTAAGAATCCTCGATTTTTAGAGATGAACATTAACATTTATAGATAAAATTATATGATGTTTAGAGTTTACTTGAAGATAATCAAGTGGAGATTGGGAGTATTGATAAAAGAGATTAACCATGAGTTACGGTGTGAAATGGGTACATAAAGATGTTCTCTACTGTTCCTGTTTAAAAGTTCTATAAGGATAATTTTTTTAAAATAATAAAACAAATGACAAAGTTTCCATTCTGAGCCCCTATCTGCCCAATTCTCTCTAGGCAGCAACTATTTGTAGTTTCTTATGTATCCTTCTAGGTCTTTATGAGATATACTCTTTTTCTAATAATAATAATAAAAAATCATTGCATATGTATCTGTAAAGGCATGCTTCTTGGAGAATACCTGAGTTTGCACCTATTAGCGGACAGTTGTTCAAGTTCATTTCCTTTCTGACCTTCATAGGCACAACACCAGATCATTGGGAGAAGGTAAGAGGGTGAAAATAATGACAGCAGAACCATTCCTGATGACTGTTTCCATGGGAATAGGAATGAAGCAGCAACAGAAAACTCTTAAATTTCAGCCTGAGGGTCACAGAAGGCCATTCCATTTTCCAAGGTCTGTGGCTGTTTGCAGCTTTTATGTTTGGAGGGATGAAAAACTATCAAGCATAAATTTATGTTATTGAAGAACATTAACTAATTCTATGTGCGAAAATCCAGCCATCATTCAAGGAGATTTGATAAGTCTTCTGCCCATACACATCACCATGGTGTGAGTGACTGCAAAACAAAAATATCTTCAATTCATTCATGATTGTTCTGAAATTCTGCCATTCTCTAGTGTCTTATAAGGAAAGGTAGATTTATAGGGTTTTGGAGAGTCCTGGTTTGCAACGCTGTGTACTGCTGAGGGGCTTTCTGTTAGCAAATTAAAACGCAATGAATGTACAGCTGAGAATTGAGATTGGTTCAAATTAATCGTTGTAAAAAAACAATCCATAAAGAGTTTGAGGAAGAAGAGCAGTACAATAAATTCCAAAACACAAATATGTTTTGGGAAAAGCTAACTGAGGGTATTTTAAGTAATTTAAATAATTATGATTGTACATCTGTCTTTTTATTCTTTAATAATACTAGCTTATGGTCAGAACAAAACATGGTCTCTTCTTTATGCACATCCAGCAGCATGAACCCTGACAATATATCTTCTGGGAAAATTGTTTTTTGGGTGATGAATTGCCAGGTTAAAAGTGTTATATTCTTACCACCATGCCTTCATTATTAGAACATTTTAGAAAATGCTTGTTACATGACATAGGAGAATTGTTGTGATAAGAATTAATATAATACTCTAACAAGCAGTTTAAAGAAGTCAAAGTATGGTAGTTTAAGATTTATACTCCACAATAGTATATAGGCAATATAGATAATAGCAGTAATAGCAATGTTTTTCAATCCATGAAATTGACACCTACTCATATAAGTAAAATCAAAGAATAGAAATAATACAAAGGAATTTTTAGCTATTCTTTTGTGAAAATAGACAAATGGGTTTTCTGTGTAGCACTGGTGGACTATAATATTAATTCTGCTTTCTTGGGTTTGAAAACTGAGTGTGTGTGAGATTACGTGTATGTGGTTGCATGTGTGTGAGATTGTGTGAGATGGGGTGGTAATAGTGTGTGTTAGGAGAGGGAACAGTGGTAAGGATATCATTGCTGAATAATAAGAAAATAAGAAACTCAATTTTATTTTTTTTTCAATCTGGTTTATAGTACCAAGAAATCCTTCAAGTTAGGCAGTGCTTGTAGATGTAGGTAGACTTCAGAATCTCCTTTGAGACATGAAACATTTGAAACTAATTAACAGTTATTAATACTGAAAAATTCCCTAGGCTTTAAAAACTATTTTCTTGTAGAAGCATGTAGTGCAGACACATGGTGTTTGAGAAGGCACACCATCTTCTTTGTTAAGTAAGAGATAGAAAACAAAACAAAAAATGACAATGAACATCTAACACACACAAAAGAATACCCATCTGTTTTATTAGATTGTTGCTGTTGAGTCATTATTGTACCTGCAAATACCACAAAATAACCTGTGTAAAGTGAATAAAATCTTATTAAAAGATGTCTGAAGAATTAGAATGTTTGAACATGGAATGAGTTCTCAGCAGTATATCTTAGATTATTGTCATAGATCCATGTTTTCCCATCCAGTTCTGTGTTTCTCTTTTAGTAAGTACTATGGAAATGTGCTGGTGTGGGCACTCGATTGTTCACCACAGGGTCAACAGTTCAACCCCACCAATTGCTCCTTGGAAACCCTATATAGGGTTGCTATGACTCAATGATCCTTAATAACAACAACAGCAATGGAAATGTGAGGGGACTTCAAAAATTCATGAGAACATTCCATTAATTTAAATTCTTTTAAATTCAGTTTTTCCACGAACTCTTTGCAGCCCCCTGGTACATTCAAGCCCTGAGTTTCAAAATTGAAGAATTCTGGTAGCATAGTGGTTAAGAGTCAGGCTGCTAACCTAAAGGTCAGAGTTTGAAACTACCAGCTGCTCTGTTGGAGAAAGATGAGGCTTTCTGCCTCCATAAAGATTTACAGCTTCGGAAACCATATACAGTGTTAGAATCAACTTCACGACACACAATCACCACCATCACCGCCATGGGTAAAATAATAAATGACACAGAAAGCATGAAAAAAGGATGGAACCAATACACAGCATCACCATACCAAGAAGAATTAGTTGATGTTTAACCAGTTCAGAGGTAGCATATGATCAAAAATCAATAATATTGAAGGAAGAAGTTCAGGTTGCACTGACAAAAAACAAGGTTCAAGGAGATGATGAAATACCAATTGAGATGTTTCAACAAACAGATACAACACTGGAAGTGCTCATTTATCTATGTCAAGAAATGTGGAAGACCAATCAACCTGAAGAGACCCATATTTGTTCCCATTCCAAAGAAAAAATGCAGAAAAATTTAAACAATGCCACTAACCACGCATGCAAGTAAAATTTTACTGAAGATAATGTTTTAAATATTGCAGCAATACGTTTACATGCAATCACCACAAATTCAGATTCAGAAGAGGACATGAAACAAAGGATATAATTGCTGATGGATCTTGACTAAAAGCAGAGAATACCAGAAATATGTTTACCTGTGTACATTTACTATGCAAAAGCATCCAACTATCATAATAAATTATGGATAACATTTTGAAGAACAGTCATTTCAGGGCATTTAACTGTCTGTGCTCATGTGGAACCTGTCGAGAGAGTAATAGGCAGTTGTTTGAAACGAACAAGGGGATAGTTTGTAGTTTAAAGTAAGGAAAAGTGTTAGGGCTTGTTTCCTTTCCATACTTATCCAATCTGTATGCTAAGGAATAAGCCAAGAAACTCGACTATATGAAGAAGAACAAGGCATTAGGATTGAAGGAAGAGTAATTAACAACTTGAGATCTTCAGATAGTTGTCAACCCTGCTTGCTGAAAGTGAAGAGGACTTTAAGCACTTACTGATGAAGATCAAAGACTTAAACCTCAACAAAAGGAAAATAAAATTTCTCACAACTGCACGAGAGACTTCCAACAAAATGGTAGACACACTACAGGGACGCCCTACAACAAAAGTTTGTTGTTGTTAAGCACCGTGGAATCGGTTCCGACTCATAGCGACCCTGTACAGGGTTTCTGAGGCTGTAAATCTTTATGGGAGCAGAAAGTCTCATCTTTCTCCTGCAGAACGGCTGGTAGTTTTGAACTGCCGACCTTGAGGTTAGCAGCCTGATTCGTAACCACTGTGTAAGAGAGACCAAATGAAACACACATAGATGAAAATTCTAGAACCCTCAACTTCCAAGGAAAGGTTAAAGAAGTTGACTGAGTGCTTGCTGGGAAGAGAAACTGAGTGGGGACATCAGTCAGGACAAAGAGACTGGTTTGTGAACAGCCAGCCAGACACAGGGTGACCATCTTCTGAGCAGCTTTGACAAGAGAAGGAGGCCTGGCAGAGCAGATCACACAGGAAAAGTGTGAGTCCTTCTTTATCACCATGCTCTTCTGGTGGCCAGAGGGAATGGTCAGCTCCCATTCTCATCTCCTGGAGTTCAGAGCCACATGGTTGAGAGTTATGCAGTGTGAAGTGGAGGTGATGTGCGGTTTGGATGCCTGGATTCAGGCAGGATTAGCACTAGACCTACAGAATCTGCAGTCACTAGAGCAGCATTTAACCAGTTACCCTGCCTTCAGCTGCCTTGTGGTCCTACTAGACCCTGAAACCATCTTCACCAAGGCCATTCATGAACTACTTTTGGGTTGAATGCCCTGAATGTAGATAGCATGAAGGCCAATAGGAACTCCACTAGTGCCAGTAACTCTGCTGTCATACCCCTCCCACACCCACCATGTGAGCTCCTTAGCTTGCTGGAATCTCTAGAGTTTTCTCCTCTCTAGGTTAAACAGCTGCACTATTTTTTTGTTTTGTTTTGGGTTTTGTTATTGTTGTTTTTTACCCTCTTGTTGTTTTATTGCTTTTGTCTGTTTATTCTTTCTCCTCATTCTTCTCTTTCTGTTCTCTTGAATTTTATCTGTTATATCCCTGATTTTGCTTTTTCTTCTTTTCTTCTGTTTATCAATTCCCCTCTTCTTTTTCCCCCACTTTGATCTTTATTTATTATTCTTTACTCTCTCTTTTCATCTTCCCTGTAGCATAGTGGTTACAAATCGGTCTGCAAAGTGCAAGGTCAGCAGTTCGAAACTACCAGCTGTTCCACAGGAGAAAGATGAGGTTTTCTGCTCCCATATAGATTTACAGCCTCAGAAACCCTGTACAGGGTCTCTATGAGTCAGAACTGACTCCACAGCACATAACCACCATCCTGGTTTATCTTAGTGTTTGTTTGTTTGTTTTTAATTCTTTCCTTTTATTTACTCTCCTGTAGCTCCATTTTCCTGTCCCTCTTTCATCTTTATAGTTATATTCTTTTCTTCTGGTTGCTGCCAGTTTTTATTTATTTTTTCTCTTTTCACTGTTTCCTTGTTTGTTTATTCTATTTTGTTTACTTGTGTATGTGGGAAGGGTTTTCTGTGCCCATACAGCCCAGCCACAACCATACCCTTTCCAGCTCCATCAACTAAACAAGAACAAACACCAGCTCCTATACCACCTGATCAATGATAGACAGTAGCCAACATCAGGCAAACTCACTATAAACTGAGGCATACAAACATCCAACAAGAATGATGTATATGCTTCCATTGTCTAACTACCCCCACAGGAGACAGTTGGAGAGAGTCTAAGAATACATCAACACACAATCATCAACTAAATACAAATACGACAACCCCATAATTTTCCAGAGATAATAGGCAATTTTAACTCTCAAGAATAAGTTAGAAAGAATGACTAAAACAAATGACCAATATGCAGAGTCACAAAACGTTTCTGAGGAAGAAAAGGTAATGGAAAACTAACTGAAAAATTCAAAAGAATTATATTTAGGTACCTTCAAATGATTGACGGAAAGATAAAGAAAGAAAGAAGAATACTGAAAAAAACTTTAGAAGAATTAAAGAAAACACCAAAAGAACAAATACACACAATAAATGTAAATTTTGAAACATTACAAAATCTGCAATTAAAAATCCAGAAAATTAATACTAAGATGTCAGAAGTGGACAATACATTGCAAGGGCGAA
>NW_006408664.1:2213687-2220591 GCF_000296735.1 Chrysochloris asiatica | reverse complement strand
CCCAGCAAGATGGATCAGCCAGGTGGCATCATTGATGGCATCAAGTGTGGCAGCGGTAGTGAGATTGGCCCAAAATTGGACATTGTTTCATTCTGCTGTGCATGGGGTTGCTATGAGTCGGTCCCGACTCAATGACACCTGACAATAACAACCTAGAGGGATCAGTCTTGGAAGGACATCATGCTTGGTAAAGTAAAGAGTCAGAGAAAAAGAGGAAGGCCCTTAATAAGTTGAATTCACATAGTGGCTACAAGGACTCAAACACAGCAACAATTGGGACAATGGTGCAGGCCTGGGCCGTTTCATTCTGTTGCACAGAGGTCACTATGAACTGGCGCAATGGTACCTAACAACACCAAAAAATAGCAATGGAAACACAGACAAAATTAATATTATATTTTACCTTTTGTCTGATTGTTCTGACACTTACAATGCTACGTTTTTATAACTACCAACCAACTGGGGTTTAAATATTTTAAATATTTGTATTTTAAAATATTTGCATGTTATTCAAACATACAAATTTCAGGCTTTTCAGATGCTTATTCATATGTTTACATAAATCTCTTTAGACTATCCTTTTTGAATATTGTTCCAATAATCTTTTTTTAAATAACATTTCCAAGTTTGAAAACTGAAAATTGATCTGGGATGGAAGTTGAATTGTCTTCTATTACTGAAGAGTCACTTCTAGTCCTTAAAGTCCTACACAAGGAAAAAACATGTATATTTAGTGACTTCTGCTTTCTAGCTTTATTTGTATATAATCCTTTACAAAACAGGTATAGGATAAGCACTAGACTGCTAACCATAAGATAGGTGGTTCAAAACCACCATCCACTCCTAGGAAACCCTATACAAGTTCGCTATGAGTCCGAACCACCCCAACAGCATTTAACAACAACAACATATAAGGTCTGACATAGTATTTGTATGCTATGGGCACTTAACATATGTATTCATATGTTAAAGAAACTGAGGCTGAGGAGTTATATGTTGTTGTTGTTATTAAGTGCCATCAAGGAGTAACTGGTGAGTTTGAACTACAGACCTTGCTGTTTAAACCAACCTAACGGTTCAGTGTTTATCCTACAGCACCATATAATTAATCCCAAATCACCTGCTTAGTAAATGCAGAACTAGGCTTCAAAATGCAGGTTTCTGATTCCGAAATCATGTCTTCCCACTCTGTAGATTTCCTTCTTTTAAAACAAAACTATGTGCCAAGTATCATACTAGAGTCCATTTAAGGACAATGGAGTCACCTGAAGAATTGTTTATGAAGAGACTACATCATAAAAGTAGCAAGTCTTGTTTATACAGGCGCTTTGAATTAACTCTGGCTTTGGCTTTAGAGTTCAGGAATCACAATTACTCAGAAAACAAAATGAACAAACAAAAATTAAACAAGAAAACACCTGCCAAACCAGCTACAAGATCAATGTCCTTTACATGAAAATGGAATATTGGCATATTACAGCATTTGTCTTTGAATGTGCTTTAGAATGAGAAGATGAACTATAATAATGGAAATGGGTTGTCGTCCTCCTCTGGGTCATCAAATGCAGCAGTTTATGCCAGGATAGCATATGGGCTGGCTGCCTTCCTGCAGTGAACTAAATTCAGAGGGATATTTCAAGGTCTTCTTCCTAGGGAGAGGACTGAGTAGTTAGGCATTTGTCCATTTCATATTTTTCATTCAATAAATATTTGTCAAGTGCATTTTAAGTAAGTAAGTGTAATTCAAATAACATTTCTTCATCTATAAATTGGGTATGAAATAAGACCCATTTCATAAAGTTATGAGGATTAAATGAGAGTATCCATTGAGAACTTACAACAATACCTGGTATGTAGTAACTGCTCAACAAATGTTAGCTGTGATTTTTCATTTTTTATCAAGCACTGTATACTGTGCTGGAAGTTGTAAGATGAATTAGACATTAATCCTTGTCTTAAAAACAGACCACTCAGCTTTCAGTTTGTCATGTTGCAGTGACTCGTGTGTTGCTCTGAGTCTGGAAACTATGCCACGGGTATTTCAGATACCTGAAGGGTCACCCATTCTAAATGTCAGCAAAGCTTCCAGACTAAGACAAACTCGGAAGAAGGGCCTGTTGCTCTATGTACAAAAATTGATCAGTGTAAATCCTATGGCTGACAACGAGTACCATCCAATATAGTACTGGAAGATGAGACCCCTGAGTTAGAAGGTACTCAAAATACACAGTGCCTACAACAATGAACGTAAGCATAGCAACAATTGTGAAGCTGAGGAAGGTCTGGGCAACATTCTATTCTGTTGTATAAGGGATTACCATGAGTAAAGCTAATTTGATAGCAACTAACAACAACAACAACAACCTCTTGTTAGGAAACACACTTCAAAAGGAGAGACAAGTAAAAAAGAAGATATAGAAGGTCTACAAGATGCAGTGGATATACATAGGAAGGAGTATTCAGGTGCATGTACTTCGGAATCTAATAGAGCTTCATGAAGGACACATCTGAGTCTTGAAGGATAAATATTCTGCTTGCAAAGTAAGGAGATAGTTTGTAGGCAGAGGGATTTATATGAGCAAGAGAGTTTCAGAATCATGAAAGCATAGTTTGGAAGAATTGCTGGTTTATAGGTATGGCTGAAAAGTGCTTGTTGGCAAGAAGAAGGAGATGGTTCCTGAGACAGAGTAAGTCATGAAGGACTTTATGCTGTTATCAATGAGAAACCACTGGAGTGTTCTCAAAGGGAGGAAATTATACACAGATGTGTACTTTAGAAAACTCTCAGGTGAAACTATGTGAGATAACTGAGGTGGAGTGAGAGAAAGAGCATGAGACTAAAATCTGGAAGAGTAGTCAGGGGGCCATTAAAAAAAACTAGACAAGACATAAAAGCCCTTAAACCATGGACAGTGACAGTGGATATGGAGAAGATGACCGAGTCAGGAATCACTAAGAGGGTAGAATGAAAAAAAAGTTGGGATCAGTTAGGTGGGATGGTGGTGAAAACAAAGGTTGGATACCAGTATTTTTTACTTGAGGAATTGATGTAGTTCTATTTGTCAATGTGGACAATGTAGAGGGAAAAGATCATATGTGGGAGGATAAATAATGAGTCTACTTTAAACATAAGAGGTCAAATAGTGCTGTAGGATAAACACTGGATTGCTAACAGCAAGGACAGCAACTCAAACCCACTAGTCATTCCATAGGAGAAAGATGAAACTTGCTGCTCCCATAATAGAACATCTTGATGAAAACATGCATTAATTCACTGGATGTAGGATTTTAATATGTAAAGAGAGGTGAGGATGCAAATATAGATATGGAAGTCATCAGTCTTTTGGTGAGCCTGGGAGCCATAAGAAAGTGTCCTCAGATACCTGTGAAGAGAGAAAGAATGGTTCTAGGGGCCAAAAATTGAAGAACCCAATCTTGTCCAGTATTCATAAGTGCCGATGGGGAAAGAGAAGTCTAAAATGGAGGCTCAGAAGGAAAAATCTAGGAGATAAAGTTTAAATTAAAAATGGTATCACCAAAAGCAAGAGTCTAGAATCTCAAGAAAATCATCACCAAATGCCACGAAAAGTACAAGAAGCCCCAAAGAAATCTATTGGATTTGAAGACGAGAAGCTTGTTCTTGTTATTTTAATCATTGCTAGGAAAGTTTCTGTTGGAGCTAAACAGCGCTAAATTGCCTTGTGTTTGTAATCTTGTGTGTGGCTGAGGTTTTGTGAGTGTGTGCACATGCATACATACTGTTGTGCTGAGTTGGTTCTTACTCATAGTGAACCTATCGAGGAGCAGCTGGTGAGTTTGAACCACTGACCTTGTGGTTCAAACCAACTTTGAAGTTGAGTGCTTATCCTACAGTACCACACCAGGACTTCAGCATATGCATTATATATTACTTAATTTGATGTCTTCATAACACTGCCTATGTATTTCTTATTATGAATCTCTTCTACTCATTTTCCTATGTTTCTCAGGTTTTATTTTAGAGTCTAAGCATCCAAATATTGAGTTTAAAATTGTAGAAGACTGTCAAGATTGGCAGTGTCTTTCAAAGTTTCATCTGTAATGAATATGGACAAGTAAAAGTACTTCCCTAAGGATCATTTTTCCTAAGGAAAATGAGTTTCAGCAAAGAAGAAGAACCACTCTTATTATTTCAGTCACATTCACTCATAAGTGCCCTGAAAAACTCTCTCTTAACTAAGATTCTAGAAGATTCACAGAGCTTGTCAAGTATTCATTAAGGCCATTGTTCTCCCAACTTTTACAACAGGGTCAATTATCCCACAAAATTTTAAGAAACTGAAGAGATGGATGTTGAACATAGATAAGACAGAAACTCAAAATTTCAGCTGTCTTTTCACAACACTCCACCACTCGTCTGTCAGTTTGTCCTGCTGTGGTGCCTTGTGTGTTGCTGTGATGCTGGAAGCTATGTCACCAGTATTTTAAAAATCAGTAGGGTGGCCCATGGTGGACAGATTTCAGCAGAACATCCAGACTAAGACAGGTTAGGAAGAGAAAGAAGCAAGCTACTTCTGAATGTTTAGCCACTGAAAACTTTATGAATAGCAACAAGACATTGTCAAATATAGTGCTGGAAGATTAAAACATTATGAAAGCACCAGAATATTGTAATGTAGTGCCAGAATATGAGCCCCCCACATGTTGAAAGGCACTCAAAATATGATTGGGAGAAAGCTGCCTCCTCAAAGTAGAGTTGACAATGATGACATGAATGGAGTAAAGCTTTCAGAATCTTCATTTGCTGATGGCGCACAACTAAAAATGAAGAGAAACAGCTGCAAAAATCATTAATAATTGGAACACAGATTGTATGAAGTATTAATCTAGGAAAATTTGAAGTTGTCAAAAATCAAATGGAGCACATAAAGAAGATTATATGGTTTAATGTGTCAGGAATGACTAATTCAAAAGGAATGCCATCACATTCATCATCAAAAAGAACATTTCAAGATTTATCTTGAAGTACAATTCTGTCATTGACAGCATACTATCCATACATCTACATGGGAGACCAGTTAATACCACTACCACAATTGTCCAAATTTATGCACTAACTACTAAAGCCAGTGGCGATACAACTGAAGAATTCTACCAACTTTTTCACTCTGAAATTGATCAAATACACAATCAACATGTATTGATAATTACTGGTGATTGTAATGCAAATATTACAACAATGTCAATTATTCCACAAAATTTTAAGAAACTGAAGAGATGGCTGTTGAACATAGATAAGACAGAAACTACAACATAGATAAGGAAGAATCAGTAATTGGAAAATATGGCACTGGTGACAGAAATAATGTCAGCAATCACATGATAAAATTTTGCAAGACCAATGACTTATTCACTGCAAATACTATTTTTAAACAACATAAAAGGCATATGGATCTCACCAGATGGAATACACAGAAATCGAACTGACTACATCCATGAGAAAAGACTGGAAATTTCAATATCATCAGCCACAACAAGGTCAGAGGCAGACTATGGAACAGACCATCAATTTTTCATATGCAAATTCAAGTTCAAGCTGAAGAAAATTAACACAAGTCCACGAGAGGCAAAATATGACCTTGAATATATCCCACCTGAATTCAAAGATCAGCTCAAGAACAGATTTGATACTAATGACCAAAGTCCAGAAAAGTTGTGAAATGACATCAAAAACATCATACAGGAAAGCAATAAAGGAAATTTAAAAGACAGTAAAAAAAAAAGGAAAAGACAAAAATGGATATCAGAAGAGACTTTGAAATTTGCTTTCCAGGGTAGCTATGCTAGAGAGAATAGAAGAAATGAGGAAGTCAAAGAGTTGAACAGAAAATTTTAAAGGGCAGCTAGAGAAGACAAAGTAAATTATTATCATGAAATGTGCAATGATCTAGAGTTAGAAAACCAAAAGAGAAGACACACTCAGTATTTCTGAAGCAGAATGAACTTGAAAAAAATCCAAGCCTCAGATTGCAATATTCAAGAATTCTAGGGGCAAAATATTGAATAATGACAAAGACATCAAAAGAAGATAGAAGATATACACAGTCACTGTATCAAAAAGAAATAGTCAACAGAGGCGGGGCTTGATGGCAGCTAAGGTGGAGGTGTAGTGAAGGTCGCCATCAGCAATAGCACAGAATACCAGGCAAAAAAGAGCCAGGACAGAGCTCCAAAACTCGGACCCACAGAGATAGGAATATTTTAAAGGTTTGAAGGCTTATAGCTTGTGGAGTTTGGAGCTGAAGTAAAAAATTGCGTACTTTTGAATCTGCCAGGCCGGGCTCAGAGGCCTAAGCCCACATCCTCGGCAAGACCAGGTGGCAAGACAAAAAAAGGGGAGCAGAAACACCACGGAAAAACACCGTGGGAACCTTGGGGAAAAGATGCACAATATACTTTGTCGGTTTTGCGTTGTTCTGATATTATTTTTTTCTTTGGTATTGGGTAATTGGTGCACTCACTATTTGCCCACCTCCATTCTGGTGAATAGAGGTTAGAGCCTGAGCCGAGTGGCCACCCCCAACCCTCACTGCTGGTGGTTTCTTCTGCCAGGAATCCACACAGACATTCAGCCCAAGCTGAGATGCTGATCTGTCTCCCTTTTGGTCTGTTTTTTATCACGGGTAGGAGAGGAGTCCTGGTGTGGCGCTGTGGCGCTGTGGGTTTATGCACCAGACTGCAAAGCCTTTTGAACTGCAAGGTCGGTGGTTCAAGCTCACCAACTGCTCCTCGGAAACCCTATACAGGGTCACTATGGGTTGGAATTGACTCGATGACACTTAACAACAACAAGGAGAGGAGGGCAGAAGTGACTGAAAGAGAGTTAGGACATTAAAGACATACTTATATTAAGCAACAGATTTTT
>NW_006408664.1:2209649-2212052 GCF_000296735.1 Chrysochloris asiatica | reverse complement strand
AAGGTAGCATATGAACAAGAACCTATGGTGCTGAAAGAAGAGGCTCTAAGCTGCACTGAAGGTATTGGCAACAAACAAGGCTCTAGGAGTTGATGGAATACAAATTGAAATCTTTCAATTAAACTGGTGCAGCACTGAAGGTGGTCACTCATCTATGCCAAGAAATTTGGAAGAGAACTTACCTGGCCAACCGATTGGAAGAGATCCATATCTGTGCCCATTTCAAAGAGAGGTGACCCAATGGATTGCTGAAATCATTAAATAATATCATTTATATTACATGCAAGTAAAATTTTGCTGAGGACAATTCAAAAATAGGTTCAACAACAGTAAATTTTCAGACAAATGCCAGAAATTAAAGCAGGATTCACAAGAGGACATGGAACTAGGGATATCATTGCTGTTGTCAGCTGGATCTTGGCTGAAAGCAGAGAATATGAGAAAGATGCTTACTTGTGCTTTATTGACTATGTAAATGCTATTGATTGCATGGATCATGACAAGGTATGTACAACATTGTGAAGAATGGGTATTCCAGAACAATTCATTGTACTGATCAGGAACCTGTGCGTAGACCAAAAGACTGTTATTCGAAGAAAACAAGGGGGTGCTGAATGGTATAAAATCAGAAAAGGTGTGTGCCAGGGTTGTATTTTTTCACCAACCTTTCTTTCTCAATGTGTATGTTGAGCAAATAATCTGAAAGAAGCTGGATTATATGAAGAAAAACATGGTACCAGAATTGGAGGAAAAGTCCTTAATAACCTGTGATGTGCAGATTAATATTTTATATTAATGTATTATAATATTAATAATAACTTGCTTGCTGAAAACAAAGTGGACTTAAAGTACTTACTGATGAAGATCAAAGACCATAGTCTTCAGTGTGAATTGCACCTCATTGTAAAGAGAACAAAATTTCTCACAACTGGGCCAACAAATACCATCATGATAAACAGAGAAACGATTGAAGTTGTCAAAGATTCCATTTTGCTTGGGTCCATAACCGTCACTCATGGAAACAACAGCCAAGAAATCAAATGATGGTTTGCATTAGGTAAATCTGCTACCCAAAACCTCTTTAAAGTGTTTAAGATCAAAGATAGCAGTTTGAGGTCTAAGGTATGCCTGATCCAGTCCATGGTATTTTCAATAACTTCATAGGCATGTGAAAGTTGGGCAGTGAATAAGGAAGATCATAGAAGAATTGATGCATTATTGATGAAGAATTGAAGAGTTATGGTATTTGAAAAGAATATTGAAAGTACCAAGGACTGCCACAGAACAACCAGATCTGTGCTAGAAAAAGTGCATTCAAAATGTTCATTAGAAATCAGGATAGTGAGACTTCGTCGCTCATACTTCCAACCTGTTATCAGAAGGGTCCATTCCCTGGAGAAGGACATCATTCTTGGTAAAGTGGAAGGTCAGCAGAAAAGAGGACAACTCCCTCCCCATGAGATTAATTAGCATGGTGACAGCAGCAATGAGCTGAAACATAGCAACAACTTTCAGAAAGGTACAGAACTAGACAGTGTTTCATTCTGTTGTGCATAGGATGGCTCTTGTACTTATGTGGAATGTGTACCTAGGCCAAAAGATTCAAAACAAAACAAAGGGATAGTGCATAGTTTTAAATCAGGAAAGATGTGTGTCCAGGTTGTGTCCTTTCACTGTCCTTTTCAATCTGCATGCTAAGCAAACGATTTGAAGAACATGGCATCAGGATTGGAGGAAGACTTATTAACAATCTGCCATATGCAATATGCAGGTGACATTACCTTGCTTGCTGAAAGTGTATAGGATTGTTGTTAAGTGTCATTCTAATAAACATTTAATGCTAAAGATCGAAGACGACAGCCTTTAATATGAATTACATTTAAGGCTGCAATCATTACAGAAACAGACTTCTACATCTTTCTCCTGAGGAGTGGCTGATGGGTACAAACCTCTGATCTTTTGTTTGGAGTCCTGGTGTGCCGCTGTGGATTAATGAGATGGACTGCAAAGTCAGTTTGAAATGCAAGGTTGGCGGTTCAAGCTCACCAGTCGCTCCTTGGAAATTCTATACAGGGTCGCTATGGGTCAGAACCAACTTGACAACACTTAACAACAACAACGTAATGAACACAAAAATCTGCACAACTGACTTACCCCAATAGTTCAAGCAATAGTTAGCCAAGCAATCGTTACACACACTATAGAATAGCCAAACATTCGAGATCAAAGGGTAGCATTTACCTTAGGACAAAATTCAAAAGTTTAGGGAAAGCAGGAAAAATGGTAACAAGAAATATAAAGGGGAAATGGGATACTTGATGTTACCCTGAAGGGATTGCAGTCACTGAGATGAAACAAAGGCTATGATTTGTTGAGTGTAAAACTGATGATGTGCTCTTAAAA
>NW_006408664.1:2206356-2208699 GCF_000296735.1 Chrysochloris asiatica | reverse complement strand
TGAAAATGTTATAAAAATGGAATCAAGAAAAACCTATGGAGCAGATCTGCTATCACAGTGTTTCTCTGAGTTGGAGCTGATTCAGGGGCACGTAGCAACAAGCAATATAATGCACTGAACCACAAAGTCAGTTTGAACCACAAGGTCGGTGGTTCAAACCTACCAGCTGCTCCTCAGAAACCATACACAGGGTCACTATGGGTAGGAACCAACTCGATGGCACTTCACAACAACAACAATATGTGCTTAGTAACATCTCATTGTGATCTTAATTTGCATTGCTCCAATGGCTAGTAACATTGAGCATGTCTTCATTTGTTTATTTGCCATCCATATATTCTCTTCAGTAAAATGTCGCTTCATGTCTTTTGCTCATATTCTAATTGAATTGTTAGTGGATATTTGTTGTTGTTCATGTGACTGCTGCATATTGAGCTTTCTTTATATCCTGAGTAAAAATTTAAAAATGAAACCATTTGCTGTCAAGCCAATTTCCACTCAGAGCAATCTCGTGTGCCACAGACTAGAACTGCCCCATGAGGTTTTCTTGGCTGTAATATTTACAGTAGATTGCCAAACCTTTCTTCTTTAGTGTCAGTGGGTGGGTTTGAACCACCAATCTTTAGTGCTCGAGTACAAACCTTTTGCGCCACTCAGGGATTTGACATGTATCTAGAAAAGAATATCTATATATCCTTTGCCAGAGCCATTATTTGCAAATATTGTCTCGCAGTCTGTGATTTTATTTTAATCCTTTTAATTTATCTAATTTACATTTACAATTTGTTCTTTTAGTATCATGTCATATTTAAATATAGAGATTGAAAATTCATTTGAATTTCTGAAGAACAATAAGACAATCAGTACTGAATCCGAAAGAAATCATATATGAAATGATATTGTTGTTGTTAAGTGCTGTTGAATTGGTTCTGACCCATAGTGACCATGTATGGAGTTTCCAAGGAACGACTAGTGAGCTTAAACCACCAACCTTGCAGTTCAAACCAACTTTGCAGTTCAGCACATAAACTCACAGCGCCACACCAGGACTCCACATGAAATGATGGGTGCCTGTAATTTGCTACTAAATAATCCAGTTTGGAGAGTGAAGTCAGGGAAAAAAATAGGTGAAAGTGTAGACAATGAGTGAATAATTGTTGGAACAGGGGGAATGGGTACACTGAATCTGCTATATTATTATCTTCATTTTTGCATATGCTTGAAGTTTTCTATAATAAAAAGTTAAAACAAAAAACAAAGCAAAATTAAAAAAAAAAAAAAAACTATTTAAATGCATCTTTCTTCAACTAAACATTCCAGTTTGGAATTTTGTTCTGTAAAAAGACGGAAATGATGGGAAATAAAGCTATTTGTATAGAGATGTTCATGGCAACATTATTTATGAAAATGGGAGGAAAAATCAGGGAAAAAAATCAAATAACTAACGATTAAGGAATAGCTATATAATAGTTATATAGTGTATATCATCTCAGGGGACCATTATGGCGCTATTAAAATGATAAACATTAAGGCTGAAGACATACGAAAAAGTTTTTCAAAACATAATTTTAGAAAAATAGAAAATAATCATCCTTCAATTGTAATTTAGTCTGTGATGGTGTTGGAATCATTTTTTTAAATATATTTATGTCCAGTCTTCTTAAATAATTTGATGAAAATTTCCGTTCCCATAAACAAAAGAATGTGATAACAAAATTCAGCCCTTTCCAGATCACAGTGACAGTTCCAGGCAGTAGGGCAGATAAAGGGGTTTGTTTTGTTCCATCACCTCAGTGCATTGCCCAAATATACACTCTTGTTGTGGTTGTTAAGTGCAGTCAAGTCAGTTCTGACTCATAGGAACCCTGTACAGGGTTTCCAAGGCTGTGTATCTCTAAAGGAGCAGAAAGTCTCATCTTTCTCCCTTGGAGTGGCTGATAGATTTGCTCTGCTGGCCTTGTGATAAGCAGTCCAGTGCTTATCCTACAGCGCCACCATTGCCCCCTTAATATACACCTTTAAGCATCTTGATAATGTGTTAAAAATCTGGTAGAAATACAAGTATTTTAGTAAGATTTGTAAAAAGTAAACAAAGGAAAATGCAAATGCTAATTCTTTTTCAATTACAAAAGATAGTTTATTTGACTGATAACTCAAAATAAACTGTGCCTTAGAGTACTGCAATACTCAGAAATTCATCCTTATAAATGTGATAAATCAAGAGAAATGTCACACACCAGATCATGTTTTAAGAGCAACAAATGTAGTCTGTTTTAGAAATTTTGGTGGTTTAAAAATACGTTAAAAAATTATTTGATATCCTTTCCTTTGTTTTTGTTTTTT
>NW_006408664.1:2184173-2205231 GCF_000296735.1 Chrysochloris asiatica | reverse complement strand
AAGATTAGGACATAAAAGGCATGTGACTTCCTCTTTACTCTCTGAGGGAACATGAGCACCATTTTGTGAGGAAATTCAAGCAATCCAATGAGGAGCTCACATGGGGAGAAACTGAAATCTCCTGCCAATAGCCATGTGAGTGAATTTGAAAGCGAATTCTTTAGCTTCAATAAAACCTTGCTGTCCCGAGTGATATCTTGGTTGGGACTACCTAAGAGACCCAAAACTGGAATCATTTATCTAAACTACTCTTGAATTTCTGACCCAAATAAGCTGCAAGATAGTTAACCACTGAGTTAAAAAAAAAAAAAAAATTACTGTGTGTTGTTGTGAAGTGCCATCCAGTCAATTCCAACTTATCACAACCCAGCATAAAGCTTCCAAGGAGTGGCTGGTGGGTTTGAACTGCCGACTTTGTGGTTAGCAGTCCAGTGCTTATCCAAGAGTACCACACCAGAACTTCAATTTGTTATGTAACAAGAGACTATACAGAAACTTCTAGAAGTCATCTAGAAATTTTATTTAATGTGGTTTTATGTTTTGTAGCATTTTACTGATTGTTTCTGATCCATGATAGTTTATTACTATAAGACAAGTTTTGCCAACTAAATTTTTCAGCAACATAGTCCTACAAACTGAAAAAAAGATTTCTATATCCAAACCTATATACCCACATGATATATACTAGAAAATCTCTGTGATGTAAATAGTAGTGCTAAGATTTAAAAAAATGTCCTTTTAAGTTGTTTAAACATTCAATAATTTAAAATACATTTTATATTAATATTATGTCAGTTCCAAAAATGTTTGTCTATAATATTTCATTGCTGCTTGAAATCTATTTTATTTGTTGTTCACTAAGAGAAGGAAAAGGAAAGATGAACAGATACAAGAGCCTGTGAACACAAGTTTCTTCATTTGTGAAAGTGTTTTTCACGTGACCAACACCATTGGTCTTTTTATCTTTAAGACAATGCCCTTTGTTTGTCTTTGTCTTCTGAAAGTATTATTGTTTGAAATGTGTACTAAATTTATTTGTTTATTTCACAGAAAATGACAAAATACAACATGTTCCAGACATAATTTAAGAATCTCTTTCAACCCTTTTTATGACTGTTGGTTGAATTTAAATTAGTTTCCTTCACCATAGATTTCAACTAATAACACCAGAGAAGTATATTTGGGTCTCAAAAGAAAGGCTACCAATCTCTAAGTCATTAATTCCTTCATTCTAGTACATGAAGGAGCTCTGGTAATGTAGTGGTTACAAGTCAGGCTGCTAACCTCAAGGTCAGCGTTTTGAAACTATCAGCTGTTCCACAGGAGAAAGATGAGGCTTTCTTTTCCCGTAAAGATTTACAGCCTTGGAAACCCTTTACAGGGTCGTTATGAGTCAGAACTGACTCTATGGCATACCACCACCACTAGTATATGAGGATATCTGGTATGATCCTATAGAATAAGCACTGAACCACAAGGTCAGTTTGAACTCAAGGTCGGTGGTTCAAACTCACTAGCCACTCCTCAGAAACCCTATATAGGGTGGCCATGAGTCAGAAGCATTGACACTTAACAAAGCAACAGTATATGAACTAACAAATTTATTCTATAATGATGCTGAAATTATATTATGTAAGAAAGACTGAATTTTTTCTTAGGAAGTAGATTCTCTCTCAAATATCTTCACAGAAATAACCAAAGGAATATCTTTCCACTGAGGATGTGAGGATATTCATCCATGTAGGACGTTCTAGAATTGTCATCCATATTCATTTCACTTGGTTTCTGGGGTCTTTGTATGTAGGATCTGGATAGTATGTTTGGCTAGTACGCCATCTTGGCCATATGCCCCTATTCAGGTCTTTTAGTTTGAGAAATGTCAAGCATGCTTTATTTCCTTTTGTTTTTTTTTTAACTCCAGGTCTTTGTACATTGCATTATAATACTTAGCTTTGTCTGCTTAAGTCACCCTTTGATTCTTTTACATCACCATTTCTTTCTTCCACTTTAACTACTCTACACTCAAGAGCAAGTTCGAGTCTCTTCTGACATCCAGTTTGATCTTTTCTTTTTAATGACCTTTTGCTTCCTTCGTGTGTGATGTCCTTGAAGTGCATACCATACTTTCCTGACCTTTCATCATTAGTGATCAATGTGTCGATCTATTCTGGAGATGGTCACTAAATTCAGGTGGAACACACTCAAGGGCATATCTTGGCTCTCATGGATTTGTTTTACTTTTCTCTAGCTTTAACTTGAACTTGCATATGAGCAGTTGACAATCTGTTCTGTAGTCAGCCCTGACCTTGTTCTTACTGGTGATAGTGAGCTTCTTCATGTGCCTTTCCACCGATGTTAATTCAGTGAGGTCCATGTGTATAGTCACCAGTTATGTTGTTGAAGAAAAAGGTGTTTGCAATGAATAAGTTGTTGGTCTTGCAAAATTCTGTCATGGGATCTCCAACGTCATTTCCATCACCAAAGCCATATTTCTCAACTACCAATCCTTATTCTTTGTTTCCAACTTTTGTAATCCAGTCAGTGCATCTTGATTTCATGTTTGATCAATTTCAGACTGCAGAAGCTAGTAGAAATCTTTAATTATTTTTATCTTTGGCATTACTAGTTGGTCCATAAATTTGAATAACAATTGTATTAACTGATCTTTCTTGTATGTGTCTGAATATTATCCTATCATTGAAAGTATTCTTCAGGGTATATCTTGAAATGTTCCTTTTGATAATGAATGTGACTCCATTCCTCTTCAATTTGTCATTCCCGGCAGGCATAGTAAACCATATGATTATCTTATTCAAAATGGCCAATACCAGTTCATTTCACCTTTCTAGAGGCTAGAATCTCAAACTTTATGCATTTCATTTCATTTTTGGCAACTTCCAATTTTCCTAGATTCATACTTTATACTTTCCAGTTCTAATTAATAATGGATGTTTGCAGCTGATTCTTCTCATTTTAAATTGTGCCACATCAGCAAATGACGGTCCCGAAAACTTTACTTCTTCCACATCATTAAGGTTTAGCCTACTTTGAGGAGGCAGCTCTCCACCAGTCATATATTGAGTGCCTTTCAACAAAGCAGAGCTCATCGTCCAACACTATATAAATGTTCTGTTATTGTTCAAAAGGTTTTCAATGGCCATTTTTTAGAAGTAGATCACCAGGTCCTTCTTAGTCTGTTTCAGTCTTGAAGCTCCACTGAAATATGTCCACTATGGGTGACTCTACTGGTTTTCAAATACCAGTGGTTTCACTTCCAACATCACATAACACATACTACATTATGGTAAATTGACAGATGAGTGTTGGTAGCAACACATAGGGAGTTGCTAAATAAATGTCCAACTATTCTTTAATCTGCATAAAGTCATGACTTACACAGATGGACATTTAAACTGTAGCTGAAAAAATCTCTGATGCAACATCATTGAATATATGTATACATAGTCATGTATACATGAATAATCATTGTAATGTAGGAGAAAGAGGCAAAAGTTTACCATTTTTGTAATGGTTGTATTTTGAGATTCTTTTCTGAAAATCAAGTAGTGAATCTTGTGATTCTCTATGATGCCCAAAGGTCCAGACTTCCATTTGAAGTGGCAAGATGAAGAAGAAATCTTATGATGATTGATTTCATACCATAAAATATTAAGATTCCAGGCTATTTTCTACGCACTAGTCATATAGAGGAGCCCTGGTGTGTCACTGTTGAATAAGCACTAGACTGCTAACCACAGGTTAGTGTTTCAAACCCACCAGTTGCTCCTTGGGTCCTATATTTTATACAGGGTCACTAAGAATTGTAACTAATTAGACGGCACTTAACAACAACAGGCTTATAATTTTGTTCTCAGGATTCTTCTTCATCTGAAAAACAATTGTGTATTTTAACCATATTGATTACTGTAAAGAAATTACTTTTCTTCTCAGATTTTTCCTGATATATCTAGATTCATGGTAATTATTGGGGGTGGGTAGTGGATGTGTACATTTTCAGAAGAGAAAGGACTCTAGAACAATAGCTTGAGAACAAAAGTGGCCTTTCCAAGTCACATATCCCATTTCCACCCTTGGCCCATGAAGAGTCTGCTGTGGGTATTATTGTATTGAAGGAATGATAATAGGTCCCTATTTAGGTTTGCTGGGAAAATGTTTAAAGAGCACTGATGTAAAGCAATGCTTTATGATTAAGACAAAATATGATTAAGAGCACAAACGGTGTGTGGACCACATGGGTTCAAATTTTGACTTCACTTCTTCCTACCTCTGTGACCTTGGATAAGTTACTTAGCCTCTCAAAGCCTCAATTTCATCATTTATAAATTGGAGATAATAGAAGCATTCTTCCAAGTGAAGATTGGGAGATTTAAATGAGATAAAGCCAATAAAGCACTCTGTCTAGTGACTGGTACATAGGAAGTAGCCAACATGGCCTCCAACATACTCAAAAAGCCTCAAGTGTCATTGAGAAGAAAGAACATTCTTTTAAAAATATCATTCAAGAAATGTCTAACCAGAGACTTAATTAAAGGCAGTTGATCTTGGAAACTGTAAAGGAAAGACTTTCACTGGGTAGGATTTGATTAAATACACTCTTGCTCTATTTTAAGATTATTTGAAATGCAGTTGGATACAGGAACATTTGATCCTTTGTCAGTCTCTATAAAGTGAGAACTGTGTGTGTGAATGATGATTATATACTTAGTATTTTTAGTGTAATTCAGGGTTCAGTGGTCAGGGTCAGGCTTATAATTCCTTATCTCATTTGTCCTCAGATGGTCTTATTCTCATTAACTGAATATTCACATGGAAAGATTTATAAAACTTTCCAACAAAACTGTTGAAGGACAGTCAGCTGGTCGAGGAGAAACATTCTATGTTGAGTTTATTTTTTCTCAAATGTTGCCACCTTTGGTCTCTTTCTCTCTCTCTCTCTCTGTTTTCCTCTTACCTTCTTCAAGTGTCTTTAGCCTCTATGACTTGTCCCAATCTCTTGCTGCTTTAGACATGGTTTTTATCAAGACTCGAGTAATGTAATAATATAAAACAAATAGCTAAGGTAAATCTAGGGAAATATTCTTTCAACTCTTTTGCTGGTGATAGCATAAATTGGAATGATCATTGTTGTTGTTAAGGGCCATTGAGTCAGTTTTGACTCATAGCAACCCAGTATAGGGTTTCTGAGGAGTTACTGGTGAGTTTGAACCACTGACCTTGTGGTTTAAACTGACCTTCAGGTCAAGTGCTTATCCTATGGTGCCACGCAAGGACTCCAGAATGATCACTGGATGGTGACAATTAGAAAAAATTCAGAAATATATGTTGAAATCATAACTTTAACTAGCGTATCAGATGGTCTCTGAACTAGCTATTGTTGTTGTTGCTAAGTGCCAGCAAGTTGGTTCCAACTAGGGTTTCCAAGTAGCAGCTGGTGGGTTTGAACTGCTGACCTTGAGATTAACAGTCCAGTGGTCATCATGCAGTGCCTCACCAGGACCCTGAGCTAGCTCTAGTAAAAGAATAAACAAGTAAATAAAAGGGAGTGAGAATCAGCTCTTTCAGTGGTCCCATATTCATTCTTGACCAATTAGATTGAGCACTCATCTTCATACTGGGGAAGTGGGAGGAGGTGAGGTAGATGCATCATTTTATGTTATTTTTGCTTATAGTAAACAATTCAAAAAGATCAAAAGAATATAGAGCACACAGGTAAAAAGTCTCCTTCCCACACCACATAGCCACCCACTTCCTCTTACCAGAAGAAACAAGATACCAGCTTTTGTGAATCCTTCCAAAAATACTCTGTGCAAATATATACATATCTATATATATGAGCATATGTATTTATAGGTACATATATATGCATACATAAATATATATGTGTATATCTAGATCTACATACATATATATGTTAGTTTGTTGGTTAAGTGCTATAAGATTGGTTCTGACTCACAAAATCCCTATATGACCCTGTATAGTGTAAGCTTGGGCCACCAGTTGTGGTTAGCAGTCCAGTACTTCTCCTACAGTACCACACCAGTACTGAACTGCCATCTACAAGGTGAGAGTTGCTCAAGTCTACCAATCACTCCTGGGGAAACAGATGAGGCTTTCTGCCCCAACAAAGATTTACAGCCTTGGAAACACTATGCAGGGTCATTATGAGTCAGAACTAACTCAACAGCACTTAACAACAATAACAATACATATTTATGGGGTCTTGGTGCTGTACTGTGGGTTAATGCGCTGGACTGCAAAGTTGGTTTAAATCACAAGATCACTGGTTCAAGCTCACCAGCGGCTCCTTGTAAACCCTATACAGTGTCTCTATGGGTTGGAACTGACTCAATGGCACTTAACAACAGCAACATAATTATTTATGGGGTCCTGGTGTGACACTGTTGGATAAGCCCTGGACTGCTAACTGTGAGGCTGGTGGTTCAAACTCACCAGCCACTCCTTGGAAACACTGTACAGGGTAGCTAGGAGTTGGAACTGATTGAACAGCACTTAATAAAAATAGCAACAATAGATATTTATATAGCTACTTATATAAATATAGATATACACATATATACATATATGAGGATAAGTCAAAAATATTATCGTTAGGGTTTCAGTTCATACATATCACAGATTCATTTTAAACACAATTGTTTAAATAATCTCTGTGATCAATGGATGACTGCAGACAAGTTCTCTAAGTAATATATTTGTCTTAGTCTCATTAGGTTGCCTTCAAAAACAGGTCCAAGCAAAGCAGTGGATTCTGAGGTGATTTTCTGGGCCAGTTAAGTTCAAGGCAGAGGTCAGCTTAGAATGTCACAGTAACTGTTACTGGGTCTTTAAAGGCGTACTTGATAGATTTTCTTGAAAGACATAAGCTTTAAATTAAGAAGTGCATACTGAGAAAAAAGTCGGGAAAGATGTGCCAAGGAATTTTTTTTTCCCAGTCAGGACAATGCATCTGCTCACTCTTTGAGAATGTTGTAGCCATGTTGTCATCCAATCCACAACCCTGATCTTGCCCTTTCAGGATTCTTTTTGTCTCCCAAATGTAAAGATCATTTCAAAGGAACACAAGTTGAGGCCCCCAAGGATGCCCAAACTGTCATTTGACGTGTAAATTGAAGAACACAGAATAATCTGGGAAGGACTGTTGATGTTGTTAGCTGCTGATGAGTCCATTCTGACTCATGCTGATCCTATGCACAACAGGGAATGGTTAGAGAGATGAAAACACTGCCTTCAAACATGTATGGACCAACAGGGAGGATATGTTGAGAACCAATTGTTGTTGTTGTTAAGTGCCGTCGAGTCAGTTCCGACCCATAGCGACCCTGTACAGGGTCTCTGAAGCTGTAAATCTTTACGAGAGCAGAGAGCCTCATCTTTCTCCCATGGAGCACCTGGTAGTTTCAAACTGCTGACCTTAAGGTTGGAAGCCCGATTCACAACTACTACACTACCAGAGAACCAGTGGTTTCACATTTTTATGTTTTTGTTTAGTATAGCTTGCTATGATTTTGTAGCAATATTTTTGGACTTACCTTTGTGTGTACTTATAGGCACCCTCACATATAATCGTTTGCTACTTAAATGATTTATGTTTTCTTCTACATTGAATTCAGCAAGGATTACATGGGTTTTGCCAAGATATTAATTACGAAAGAGGTATTACACATCAGCTTTCATATTAGAAAAATAAAACATATTTACTGTCCTTATGTTGTTGTTATTATGTGCCGTGGAGTTGGTTCCAACTCATAGCAACCCTGCACAGGGTTTCCAAGGCTGTAAATCTTTACAGGAGCAGAAAGCCTCATCTTTCTCCTGCAGTTTCAAACTGCTGACCATGAGGTTTGCAGCCCAATTCGTATCCTTATAGAGCTCATTAATGAAAGTCAGAGTTCTTAAAAGTTTATTTTGCTTATCTGGAAAGGGTGGCCCTGAATATATAGCTCTATGCTGCCTTCACCACAAATGTTTGCTACTTTCCAATCTAGACTGATTGCTTTCTCAGTAGGATGCATAAAAGACTCCCTGGATTCCTTTTTGTCATTACTCTGGCAATTCTTTTGCCTCTCTTCTATGTTAGTATGCCTTGTTTCCTGTATTACATTATTTCTCTTTCTTGGTATGCATTCTCCTTTGGTATAGCACTTCCTCCAGTAACTTCCTGAGAAAGCAAGAAAATAATACTTTTGCATGTCTGGAAATCTCTTTATTCCATCTTTTCCCTTGGTTGATAGTTTGGCTGAGTATAGAATTATAACTTGAAAACAATTTTCTTCCTGGTTTCAAAACCATCTCTCTTGTGTTTTCTAGAATTGCAGTGGAAATTTTTGAAGCTGTTCTAATTCCTGATCCTTTGCAATTCTTCCTTTGTTGAAATGAAGAGCAAATAAAAGAAGCTTCATTGGCATCCATGCTCACTGTTCTCTCAGGTCTGGTCACAAGGAAGATGCACCTGTGGGCGGGGATTGTCTGTCTCTCATGAGTGACTGATAATCTGTGAAGATTCTTCTATTTAAGGTTCACTTGTAAAGGTATTGAGAATATATTCTGAAACCTCCTCTGTGTACAGGATGCGTTTATCATTATCACTGTTTAATGATCATGAAAATTGTTTCTTTTCCTTTTCTATCATTTCCTAAAGCTCCCCTTGACTCTGTACATTGACTTCGGAAAAACACATTAATCTGGGTTAATTGGTCTGTCAGGATTAATGAAAAAATCTAAATTACAGAGCATATTAAAACCAATATAGGCATCTGTGTCACAGTGGAGTATGCTTTGGATTATGCATTCAAGGACCTGCATTTAATTGAGTCCCAGCTTTGCCTCTTACCAGTTCTGTGTTCTTGGGCTGGTATGCTAACCAGGTACTGTTTTCCTACCTGTAAAATGGGTTTGCTATGGTAGTTAAATGTTTTGTATGCTATTGCTTAGTAAATTGTACAACAAAGTGCTACACACATGCAAGGTATTATTACACTAATTTAAACTGCATCAATACGTAGAAAAGTGTTTTTGTTCCTTATTTTATGTATGCTAATGTGCTTTCAGATTGTTTAGTAACTGTTGTTCTATGTAATTCAAATTTTACTACAATAATTGGTTGAACAAATCCATTATTATGAAAGTAAAGTTTTAATTTCTTTGTTCTTTGTCTAAATTATTAGATATTCCAAATAGATGGGTTTTATTGCAGTTTTACTTTTTTTTTTATTAAGAAAAACATAATGTTGTCGCTCTGAAGTAGTGAGACTTTTTTGAGAATAACATTACTAAAATAACATTAGAGTTGTTAGTGATTTGAAATAAATAGAACCTTATTATTATTACTTGAAGTTGAATTGGATTTTTTAAATGGAAAATAAAACAGGACAGGAATGACTTTTAAGGGTGAAGTAGCAATTTTATTCCTTGTTTTGTTTTGTTTTTGAGATAGAATTGTACAAACATTTCTTAAAGTCTCCATACAAGGTAACAATGACTAAAGACCAGATCAAAGCAAGTTTTACATGCCAGCTATATCTGACATTGTACCTTGAGGGTTCTTGCCCTTTCTATGTACTGCTGTTCAGGTCAAAGAAATAAACAAGAAGAGTCTGGAAGTTCTGTCAATCGGGGAAGGTACAGCTGAATACTGCTAAACATACTAAGAAGAATTAATCCAAAATGGAAGCTAAAGGAGAAGATGATAGGTGTTGTATTTTATTGGTACTATGGATTTATCTTGCCAAAATCTTATTTCTAACATAACCACAAATTGGGGGAGTGGAGGTGGTATAGTTAAATCTTTGGTCAAGTAACATCACTTTCATTCCAAAATTTTTTACTGAGTGCCTACTCTGTCCCAAGAGCAGTGAGTGTAACTGTGAACAAAATAGATTGTCCACATGAAACTTCCATTCTAGAGATACATCAGAATTGAAACAGGCAAGGAGAGCCTGGCTGGCAGGCAATCCAATAAGAGAAAATATTCCTGAATAAATGCGATTTTTCTCTTAGTGCCTTGAGAATCCTTTGGCTCTACATCTAATTCCAAAATGTAAGCTTCTGTATAGATCTAGAAAGTAAGGTAAAACTAAAGGCCTATAAGTGAATATGGAAGTGTTCAGCCTATCAACCATACAAACAACTGGTACTGTCCTTTTACCAAAGAATGGCAAGTTGCCCTCCTGATCTGGTATCAAAGGGTACATCAGGACAGCCTTAACTTCTAATATTCTGTCCTTATCTCCTCAACAGTACATTCCAACTTGTCACACCATGTTTTTCTAACGTTTGGTTGGGAAAATATGGCTTCTGTCACTATAAAGCAAATGCTTGAGCTGAGATATTTCAACTCAACTCTGCCAGCACTATGTAGCAAGGGCAGTGAAGAGAGACAGACTGATTAACAGAGGCAGTTACAGCTCAAGATCACGAGGGAAATAGCCATAATTCTTAATATGCCAGGAAGCCCTGTGTTATCTGGGGAGAAAGAATGATTCTGTGCTTTTGAAGAGAGAGGAATTTCAAAATGTCTGATGTTCCATTAGATAGAATGGAACCCTGCCTAAAGAGTAACTTTTTTTCCCCATTTTCCTGGTTTTTGCCCCCAGACTGAGTAAGAGAGAATTTTTATTTTTTTATAGGGATTCTTTGGTGGAGTTTCTGCCTTTTCTGCCCTACTGTGTTCTTGTTGCACATTCATCATGCATGTTCTTCGCTAGGGAACAAGATCATGGAAATATCCATCCAATCACAAGCCCCTCAATATAGAACACAATCTCGTAGGTTGTTCTCATGTGGCTGGAGATTCCATTTCCATTTAATAACAAAAGCAACAAGTTGTATACACACATTGCACTTTAGTTTGTGGAGATGGATGTAACTGTGTTCTCCTCTCTCCTTTCTGATTACATTCAGAGAGGGTGAAGGCTCATTACTTCAAACTCAAGCTACTTAATCCTATTAAACTTAATGTCAAGAACTATTTGAACCAAGTTAGACTTTACTGAAACCTAGTCCCAAACTTTCATTTTACAGATGAAGAAACTATGAGGTAAAATAATTCTCCCTGGACACATAACTAATCAATTGCATAGTCAGAAGCCACTGATTCCAACCACACAGCTACTCTACTAAACACAGGAATAAGGCAAATCACATTATCAACAGACTTCTTGGGTCCCTGAGATTCTCCAGTGGTTTAAGGGGAAAATGTAACCTCTCTTATGGAAGATAGAAAAAGTGATTGAATACATAGAAGCAAGATCTTTAGAGTCCCAGCAACTCCCCTGAGGCATTTGAGACTTTTTTTGACCACACTGATAGCATTCCTTCTGTCTGGTGGTGGCATGGATGGTCAAAGAGTAATTATCTTTGGTTGGGGCCCCTTGGTTTGGGGACTTTGGTTCATGTAAGATACAGTATTGGTTCATAAAACTATAAAATGTACATGATTCATGACACATACTGTCCTAGTTAATAGCACAGACAGACACACTACTACATGTGGCATAGAAAGCTTCACTTGGACAACTGTGAACAGCATGGCTTTCATCAGGGTGAACTTCTAAAACTGACTTTTTTTGTGTAAGGATAACTACAATAAAATGGGCTGAAGTTGCCACAGAAATGCTGTCTCTGGTACTTGGTGTTGTTGTTGTTAAGTGCCGTCGAGTCAGTTCTGACCCATAGCAACCCTGTAAAGGGTTTCTGATGAGCAACTGATGAGCTTGAACCACTGACCTTACAGTTAAAACCAACTTTACAGTCCAGTGCATTAACCCACAGCACCACATCAAGACTCCTAGTGTCATAAGTACATACGAGTGTGTGTGTGTGTGTGTGTGTGTGTGTGTGAGTGTGTGGATGAGTGGGTGGGTGGGTGGGAGCCTGGGGAGTAGAGTGTATTCTTGACCAAAAAAGGAGTAATTGATGAGTAGCACCTACAATGGTCACTGGAGAAGGATACCATGTTTGGTAAGGTGGAGGGTCAGAGAAAAAGAGGAAGACCCCAGCGAGATGGATTGACCAAGTGGCAGCATCGATGGGCTCAAGCATGGCAACAGTAGTGAGGTTGGCCCAGGACTGGGGAATATTTCGTTCTGCTGTGCATAAGGCCTCTATGAGTCGGTATTGACTCGATGGCACTTAACAACAACAACAACAACAAAACCTACAATGGATAAAGCTTATTTGCTTAAAAAATAATCTTAGCTTAAAAATGTTTATTAGTTTTAATATGAATTAACTAAATATTGAATTTGACTTGCTGTCTTAGAATTTAGAAGGACTTTGAGGTATTCATTTGAATAGCCCAGTTCTCTTTACTATGCCTCCCAACAACTTTGAGCTGATACCTTACTTTTCCCTTGGAAAATGTTTCTGTAGCAAACAGAATCATTGAAAATAATTCTGTTGCCTACAGTTTCTTTAAAGCGGTGTCTACTCCGTAAATACTGGTTAGTGATAGTAACTGCAAATATTTCTTTAAAACTGGACAAATCCTACAATTTTTTTTATCATCTTCTCCTGACTCCTCAATTTAGTTAAAGTTATAAATGAAGACTACTGTACACTATCAGTCAAAAAGCACTGTGGCCGACGAGCAGTAAGAGCTGCTTCGTATCTTTCGCTGTATTGAGCCTACCCGACACATTGTGGCTGAGTCTTTAGAACACTTCACGCTCCACTGAAAAGCACCAAACCAATGACAAGTCTTTAGAATGGGCATTGATAATACAGGCATAAGTAACAGTCTGACTGCACTGGTACGCTCTTTCTTTTAGAGTTAGTACATTGTCATTGGAAATGCTGAATAAAAGTGAGAATGTGTGGATAATTTAATTATGGATGTTGAGTAGGCAGCCAGATAATTTGGGACTGGTGGTGGTGGTGGTTATGTGCCATGGAGTCGGTTCCGACTCATAGCCACCCTGTACAGGGTTTCCGAGGCTGTAAATCTTTACGGGAGCAGAAAGCCTCATCTTTCTCCTGAGGAACAGCTGGTAGTTTCAAACTGCTGACCTTACGGTTCACAGCCCGATTTGTAACCACTATGCTAGCAGAGCTCCTTAAGGTGACTATATAGCACATGATACAAATAAGCCTGACCAATGTAGAAGGGGGCAGAGGGGAAAGCTGAGCTGTGATGTAGTTCCAACAGGGGTTTCAGGTGACCCTGTGGGTCTATCCCTTCTTATTTGGCTGAGCTGGAGTTGGTCAGGTTTGGGTAAGAAGGTTGAGCTATTCTACCACCCTCCATCACCTCCTATACAGGGTCACTATGGGTCAGAGTCGACTAGATAGCACTTAACAACAACAACAACAACAACAACCCCAGGAGGAAATGGAATTTCTTTGGGAATAACAACTGTCTTTAGTTGAGAGAGTTCCCAAAAGGAGTTATAATCCTGGCAGTTGGGGGAATGCTCCTTCATTCCTGAAGGAAGTTATGAAAAACACATCACAGCATGCTCCACAGAATTCATTAAAGACCTTAAAGATCTTGATGAGGATGGTGTCCTAAAAGCAGCTTCCAAGCTCTGGTAGCGTAGTGGTTACAAATTGGGCTGCCAACCTCAAGGTCAGCAGTTCGAAACTACCAGCCATTCTGTAGGAGAAAGATGAGGCGTTCTGCTCCTGTAAAGATTTACAGCCTTGGAAACTCTGTGCAGGGTCACTATGAGTTGGTGCCGGCTCCAAGGTACTTAACAACAACAACAAACATTAAAAAGTTTAAAGTAGGAGCATAACATGATTGGTTTTGCATTTTTAACAGCACATTCTTGTTGTTGTGTAAGTAATTGAATGGAACAAGGGTAGAAGCAGGAGAAAAAAGAAGCTACTAGGAAAGTTCAAATAAAAGATGGTGATGATAGTAACAGGAAGAGAAATGACCCCTTTTGAGATCTATTTCAGAGATAGAACTATTAGGTCTTAGAAGTGGATTCATGTTGATTTTGAAGAGAAAAATGGTTTAAGGCTGACTCCAAGCATGCTGACATAAAAAAACCTAAGTGAATATAGGTAATGTTTACCAAGATAGGGACAATAGGGAAGTGGCTGGTAGATTTCAACCACTGACCTTTCAGTTAGTAGTTCCGTGTTTATCCTACAGCACCAAACCAGAACTCCCAGATATACAAAGTGGTAGTTGTAAATATAGATCTTTTGTTTGTTTGTTTGCTTCTTAGGTGCTGCTGAGTCAGGTCCCACTCTTAACGACCCTATGCAAGACAAGCTTGTTCCCCATCAACAAATGAAGGACCCGAAGGCTTTTTATTCCATTTACATCATCATGGTCAACCTTATTTTGAGAGGCAAAGCCTTTCTCAATCATATTTTGAGTGCCCTCCAATTTGAGGGGCTCATCTTGCCACACTATATCTGAGAATATTCTGGAGCTAAATATTTTCATTTTTCTGGCACAGTATTTGACAATGTTCTTCTGCTATTCTGTAAGGTTTTCAGTGACTAAACATTCAGAAGTTGTGCGTATCCCCTTCTTCTTACTCTATCTTAGTCTGGAAGCTCCGCTGATTCCTATCCACCAAATACTGGTATCATAGCAACGCAGAAGTCACCACTGTATGTATGACAAACTGACAGACGAGTGGTAGAAATATAGATCTAGAACTCAAAAAATAAGTCTGAGCTGGCAGTATGAATTTGAGAGTAGATGGGTATTCCAGAAAGAGTTTATAAAACGGAAAGGGAATAAAAAAGAAGAGTGCCTGGGATAGACCTTGCATTGATGAGTTAGTTAGCAGAGGGTGAAATAGACTGAGAAACAGTGGTAAAAAGAGAACTGGGAGAAACAAGGGGCTTGGAGGCCATGGAAACCAAAGAAAGGAAGTATTTGAGGAGGTTGTTGTTATGTGCCATGGAGTTGGTTCCAATTCATAGCAACCCTGTACAGGGTTTCCGAGGCTGTAAATCTTTACGGGAGCAGAAAGCCTCCTCTTTCTCCTGCAGAACTGCTGGTAGTTTCGAACTGCTGACCTTGCAGCCCGCAGCCCGATTCGTAACCACTACGCTACCAGGGAGCAGTTAAAAATGTCACATGCCATTGAGAAGAAAATGAGATAAGGATAAAAATGACAAGAATAGTTATTGCTGACCTTAAAATTCCTCTCTATCCATAAACTTGTGAAACTAGAAACCAAACTATCTGCTCTGAAAATGTAAGCATTGGATAACAGTTGTAAACATTCCTATGAGTCCGAATCAACTCACCAGCCATGGGTTATTCCACAAGAGAGGGTTAATGGTAGAAATCTTGCATTCTGTGCAGGAGATTGGGTTTTATTCTCTGCAAATACACCCCAAGTACAGCCACTACTCCATTGCAAATGGAGGTCAGCATGTTGTTATGATTCTGAACCAGTTTCAGTGATGCTTCTAAACTAAAATAGACTAGGAAGAATGGCTTGGTAATCTACTTTTAAAATTAGTCAATGAAAACCCTATGGAATACATACTGTTGTACATGGGTCACCAAGGCAATTTGAAGGCAGCTAAGGAGCTCTGGTAGCGTAGTGGTTACGAACTGGGCTGCTAATCTCACTGTCAGCAGTTCGAAACTACCAGCCACTCCATGGGAGAAAGATAAGGCTTTCTGCTCCCGTAAAGATTTACAGCCTCGGAAACCCTGTACAGGGTCTCTATGAGTCGGAACCAACTCCACAGCACATAACAACAACAACAACAACAGCAACATTCCAAAAGAAAGACAATGAAAATGATTTGCCAGATCCCCAACCAATTTTGAAATCTAACATGGTAACTTCCATTATTTAACAACATGGTAAATTCCAGTTCCTGGCCAAAAACCTTTGTGATTCTTCAGACCTGACTATATACGAAACTATGAAGGCTAGGAGCCCTGAAGGCTATAGCATAGTGGTTACGTATTGGGCTGCTAACTGAAAGATAAACAGTTCAAATCTATCAGCCACTTGGTGGGAGAAAGATAAGGCTTTCTGCTCTTGTAGAAATTTATAACCTTGGAAACCCTATATAAGGTCACTATTAGTCAGAGCCAATTCAATGGCATACCATTACCACTAGCACCATGAAGCCTTAATAGGACTCAGAGTACAGTTAAGTCTCTAAAGGGAGTTGCATTCTAGGATTCTTGCCTGTTCTTGCATGTTCATATGCACTTACATATTTGCATCCCTAGCCCTCTCAAAATCCTTTTTATCAAGGACTTTCAGCAGAAGCCTTTTTCTTATACCTCTGCTGAGATTTCCTTACTGGAGACTGCAGTACAAAGTGGGAGACACTTTTATTAATTCTGACTCAGTACTTAATAATTTTCCTCATCTAGCACACCCAGTCCAGAAAATTGCAGAAGCCTTTGGATCGGGGCTCCCTTCACGCAAAGATGATGAATCATGTCTGCAATGACCCACTTGACCCTCACCCAGTAATGTTTTGCGAGGAAATGTACAAAAGTGGGGGAGTCAGTCAACACACACAAAAAAGCCGACGTAAGGGACAAATATGGAAAGCAAATGTTATTTCTGAATTCTAGTTCCTGCTGCCTTTTGTCCTTGAAGTCTGGATAAAGCCTGAGGGACTCATTTAGAGATCTGATAGAAAATGAAGAGCCAGCTAAGAAGAGTGGTCTGAGGGGCAAACAGAATACATGGATATGTGATCTAGAAGCCAAGAGATGAATGGGACTCAAAAAGAAGGGAGTGGTTGGGTGGGCCAGGTACTAGAGAGAGATCTAGGGAGTCAGAACTGAAACATCTCCTTGAGTTCAGCTTAGGAAACACAGCTCTTAGGAAAGGGTGGGTGGGGACTGAGAAAAGATTAGAGAAAGCTGAAGAGTAAGAAATGAGATGGTGCACAAGGGATGGAGAGAACATGAACTTTGGGTCAGAGAATGAAGAAAACACAGTAGATGCAGATAGGATTGGCAATTTGTCGGGAAGTTTCTAAAGATTGGCTATTGAAACCTACAAGTTGCTCCTCCAAGCCCTGTATGGGGATGCTGTGAGTCAGCACAAACTCAATGGCACTTAACAACAATAACAACATTATCTCTATAAAATATGAGGCTAAGTCTGTTGGGAGCAGAAAAGAGAAAAGTAGTAGGGTTTGATGGGCAGGAGTTAAGGGTTATGTGCAGTTCAGATGGATAAGAGTTTTGAAGAAAGTGAAGATATTAAAGTTATCGAGAAAGGTATAAAAGTACCTTGTAAAAACATCTAAAATGGCCTGGCAATTGTGTAAGCCTGGTTGAGTAGCCCTGTGAGCCATGCCACACTGCTGTTCATATTAAACTCCAGTTAGCCAAAATCTCAAGGTCTTAAAAGGATAATTAAACCAGGCTTTAGACTGGAGGACATTTTCAGATTCATTTTTTTTTTTTTCCTTTCTTAACAATAATCTGGGATCAGCAAGCCCTTAACACCTGGGAAAGGAAGAAAAGAAATGAAAAGAGGGCTGAAAAGATAACTTGGAGGAGCTAAAGATAGCTTTGAGACAGGGACAAAAATCCTGAAAATGTGAGTGTACTCGGCTTTTTTGCCCAGTTCACTAAAGAAGAATTTGTCTTGTCAGCTCAGTTCCTGAACTTTTGTGATGCGGAGTGGAAATTGATTAGAAAGAAACAGACTGGAAAATTGGGGGGTGGGGGTGGGGGGTTGGGAGATTGGGGGTTGTGGAGGGATTGTGTTGGAGATAAAAGGAGAAAGACGGAAAATGGGCTCTAACAAAGGAAGTTTGGGAAGTTGAGAGTAACAAAGATTATTAAAAGGTACAGCTGCTTTCCAGGGGGAAAATGTTAGTCATAAAAGAAATGGCTTTTAAGACGTTTTGTTCTGTATTTAGACTCTTTATCTGTGGGGAAACAATTTGAGATGGGTCTTCCATGTTTCTGTGTATCTTTTGGATATTCTGGATTATCTCTCAAGGACGTTTCTCTAACAAAGAGCCATGGAAGATAAAGATGATGTGTCCCTCCACAGCAATGGATAAGTATGCTTACTGCCCAAATATGATAAGATTTAAATTCCTTGAGCTCAGAGTTCCTCTCTTGTAATGCAGCTCAATGTGTTTGCAGATATCATTTGACCTTATTCATGTCACCATATGAGAATTGAGACCTGGGGAATTGGAACAAAAATGTTGACACTCCGGCGATTACTGTTACTGTGAGTAACAAGCTGTTCTCTTGTCATTTACTTTGCTGTTGTTAAGTGCCATTGAGTCGGTTCCTACTCATAGCAACTTTGTTTGGTGAGCTTGAACTGCCAACCTTGTGGTCAAGCGCCTTAACTCACAGCACCACACCCATGAAACTATGACAGAATAACCTGTTAGCTTGCAAATAGGGCAAACTCTCAGATCCTTCGTACGTCTTGCCTATGCCATACCATCTATTTCATCCAGTTTTTAAATATTTCTAGAATAATAAAGCATATATTTGAATAACTTCAATCATATTTTTCTGTCAAATAGTTAGTTCTTTAAATTGACATCAGGATGACATCAGGCTTTCTCAGCAATGCCCAGAGCTATGTGGCACTTACGAGGCTGTATACCACCTCAGTTGTTTTTTTTCTTGTAACCAGACCTGATTAGCCCTGGACACTAGGCTTATACTACAGTAGGAGTTTTACTGTTTTCCTTTGCTTTTACCTTGCCACCCTAGAAGGTCCAGCACTCACTTGTCAGTTTGTCGTACTGTGATGGCTTGTACATTGCTGTGATTCTGGTAGCTATGTCACTGGTATTTTAAATACCAGTAAGGAGCTCTGGTAGCGTAGTGGTTAACCTCCAGGTTCCGCGGGAGAAAGATGAGGCTTTCTGCTCCCGTAAAGATTTACAGCCTCGGAAACCCTGTACAGGGTGGCTATATGAGTCGGAACCGACTCCATGGCACATGGCAACAACAACAGGGCCACCCATGGTGGACAGGTTTCAGCAGAGCTGCCAAACTAAGCCAGACTAGGAAGAATGCGAGGCAGATCACTTCTGAATGGTTAGTCATTGAAATCCTTAAGAATAGCAGTGGAACTTTGTCCGATACAGTGCTTAAGGATGATAACATTATGAATAGCAGCAAAACAGTCTCAGATATAATGCTAGAAAATGAACTCCTCAGGTTGGAAGGAACTCAAAAGACACAAGGGAAAGAGCTGTCTCCTCAAAGTCAAGATGACCATAATGACCTGATGAAGCAAAGCTTTCAGAACCATCATTTGCTGATAGGGCACAACTCAAAATGAGGAGAAATGGCTGCAAATATCCATTAATAATTAGAAAATGGAATGCTAAAAGTATGAATCTAGAAATATTAGAAGTTACCAAAAAAATGAAAAAGAAGACATAAAAATCCAATAACCTAGCTATTAGTGAACTGAAATTGACTAGTTCTGGCCATTTTTAATCTGACAATGTCAAATTGAAGAGGAACGCTGTCCCATTCATTGTCAAAAAGAACATTTCAAGATCTATCTTGAAACACAATGTTGTCTATGATAGGATATCTATATGCCTATAAGGAAAACCAGTTAATGCCACTATTATTCAAATTTATTCACCAACCACTAACGCTTGTTGTTGTTGTTAAGTGCTGTCAAGTTGGTTCTGACTCATAGTAACCCAGTATAGAGTTTCTGAGGAAGGGCTTGTGGGTTTGAACCACCAACCTTGAGGTTAGCAGTCCAGTGCTTAGCTTACAGCCACACACTAGGATTCCACCACTAAAGCCAATAATGATTAAACCAAAGAATGCTACCACATTCTTCAATCTGAAACTGATCAAACATGCAATCAAGACGTATTGGTAATTACTAGTGACTGGAATGCGAAAGTTGGAAAGAAAAAAGATCAGCAGTCAGAAAATATAACGTTGGTGATATAAACAATATTGGAGATCACATGATACAATTCTGCAAGACCAACAGCTTATTAATTGTAAATACATTTTTTTAAACAACATAAGAGGCAACTATACACATGGACCACACCAGATGGAATACACAGAAATCAAATTCACTGTATCTGTGGGAAGAAATCATGGAAAAACTCTATCATCAAGCAAAACAAGGCCAGGGGCAGACGATGGAACAGACCATCAATTGCTTATAGGCAAGGTCAGGCCAAAACTGAAGTAAATGGAAACAAGTCCATGAGAGCCAAATTATGACCTTAAATATATTCCACCTGAACTTAGAAAACATCTCAAGAACAGATTTGAGGAATAGATACTAATGACCAAAGACCAGAAGAGTTGTGGGATGATATCACGAACATCATCCAGGAAGAAAGCAAAAGATCATTAAAGAAAGACAGCAACAAAAGAAAAGACCCAAATAAATATCAGAAGAGACTCTGAAACTTGCTCTTGAGTATGTTGTTGTTGTTGTTGTTAAGTGCCGTGGAGTCGGTTCTGACTCATAGCGAGCCTGCACAGGGTTTCCGAGGCTGTAAATCTTTACGGGAGCATAATTCCTCATCTTTCTCCCGTGGTACAGCTGGTAGTTTCGAACTGCTGACCTTGTGGTTCACAGCCCGATTCGTAACCACTACGCTACCAGAGCTCCTTTGTATAGAAATGCTAAAATGAATGGCAGGAATGAGGAAGTAAAGGGCCTGAATAGAAAATTTCAAAGGGCAGCTTGATAGGATAAAGTCAAATATTGTAATGAAATTTGCAAAGATCTGGAGTTAGAAAACCAAAAGAGAAGAACACATTTAAGCTTAAGTATTTCTTAAGCTGAAAGAACTAAAGAAAAAATTCAAGCCTTGACTCTCAATATTAAAGGATTATATGGGCAAAATTTTGAATAGTGCAGAAACCATCAAAAGAAGATGGAAGGAGAACAAACAAGATGGCGGATGGGGTGGATGTATAGCAGAGAGCTCCGCCAACAACAACAGAGAATACCCAACCAAGCAGGTTCAGGGGCTGGTCCCAAAACTCTGAACCACATATAAAGGAATACTGAGAAGGTTGGAAGGCTCACAGCTGGGGGAATTTGTGGCAGAAGCAAGAAATCTATTGCTTTCTAGT
>NW_006408664.1:2174347-2180438 GCF_000296735.1 Chrysochloris asiatica | reverse complement strand
ACGACAAACTATGGATAACATTGTGAAGAACGGGTCTTCCAAAACACTTAATTGTGCTCATGAGGAATTTATACATATCCAAGAGGCAGTCATTAGAAAAGACCAAGGGATTGTTGAATGGTTTAAAGTCAAGAAAGGTTTGTGCCACTTTACTTAATCTGTATGCTAAGCAAATTATTTTAGAAGCTAGATTCTATGAAAAAGAATATGGTGGAATCAGGATTGGAGGAAGACTCATTAAAAACTTGTGATATGCAGATGATATAACTTGCCTTGCTGGAAGCAAAGAGGTCTTGAAATATTTACTGATGAAGGTATTCTATGATTGTACCTCAATATAAAGAAAATAAAAATCCTCACAATTTGACAAATAAATAACATCATGATAATTGAAGTCTTGGTGTGGTGCTGTAGGATAAGCACTAGTCTGCTAACCACTAGGCTTGTGGTTCAAAAGCCACCAGTTGCTCCTTGGAAACCCTATACAGTGTTGTGATGAATCAGAACTGACTCAAAGGCACTTACCAACAACAAATGTAGAAAAGACTGAAGTTGTCAAAGACTTCATTTTGGTTGGATCCACAATTAGCACCCATGAAAAAAGCAGTGAAATCAAATGAGGCAAATCCACTCTGCTGCAAAAGATCTCTTTAAATTGTTATAAAGAGCAAATATATCAATTTGAGGATTAAGTTGTGCCTGACCAAAGCCATGGTATTTTCAACTGCCTCATATGCATATGAAAGTTGGAAAATGAATAAGTAAATCTGTAGAAGAATTGATGCATTTGAATTTTGGTGTTGGAGAATATTAAAAGTACCATGGACTTCCAGAAGAACAAATAAATCTTTGTTGGAAGAAGTACATCTAGAATGGTCATCAGAAGCCAGGATGGCGTGATTCTGTCTCTCATACTTTGGACATGTTATCAGGAGGGACAAGTTCCTAGGGAAGGGCAACATGCCTGGTAAAGTGGAGGATCAGTGAAAAAGAGGAAGACCCCCAATGAGATAAACTGACACTCAGACACAGACACAACAATTGTGAGGATTGCAAAGGGCAGGGCAGTCTTCCTTTCTGTCCCGTATAGAGTCTGTATGATTCGGAACTGACTTGAAGGCACCTAACCAAAACAACAACAACTTGAGAAGGTACAATATAAAATACAAATAAGTGAGTAAATCAGGTTAAAGAGAAAATAAGGACAAGAAAAATTAAAATTAAACTAGGTGTGCATGCTGTTATGCCCTGGAGATGGGTCACAATTTGAGCATTTTTGTAGTTGTTGCAAAAATAAAAATACTTAAGACTCAGATGTGTTTACTTTCCATGTGCTTGCTTAAATGAATTACCAGCCCTTCCCTACACATGAATTTTATCCTCATAAATCTAGTTTAATGGATAATTGCGGAATCGAAAGACTATTTCCTTTTTTTCTCACATGAGCATTATTGGAGATAGGAAAGCTAGTTCAAGATTTAACTCTGTCATTTGCTATTCGTATTAACTTGATAGAGTCCTTAAATCTTTCTGAATCTCTATTTTATTAACTATAAAATAGGGATATCATCAAACTCACAAAGCTCGCACACTCATACCTTCACACATTCAAATAGTTACTGAGCAATTACAATGTGCCAGCTTCTGTTGTGAGCTCTGAAGACAGCAGTGAATACAGAAAAAGAGCCCTTCCCATGAGCTCTTCCCTCAGGCAAGATGAATAGATCACAAACAATGTAATTTACGTCAGATGATGGTAATCTGGAAAAAAAAAAAAAAAACCCCACAAAACAAGAAAGGGAACAGTGAGTTCTAGGAGGGGACAGAAGAATTGTAATTATAATCAGAATGATCAGGCAAAAATTTATTTAAAAGTTTCAGTTCAAGTAGACAACTGAAGAAGGGAATTGAGTGAGTCATGTAGGCATGTAGTGGGGAACACTCCAAGCAGAAGAAACAGCAAGTGCAAAGACCCTGAGTTGGGAGAATGATTAGCTTGTTTAAGGATAGCAAGGAGACTTGTGCAGCTGGAGTAGAGTAAGCAAGTATGAGAAAATTTAAGAAAATAAGGTCTGAGAGGTAATAGGGAGCTTGACTTGATAAGAACTTGGTCCTTGAAAGTCTTGATATGATGCTGTAGGATAAGTACTATAAACTGCTACCAACAGGTTGACAGTTCAAACCCACCAGCTATTCCTTGGAAACCCTATGCAGATTTGCTGCATTGGATCTGACTTGATGGCACTTATCAACAAAAACAAGACCTTTTTTTCTAAGCGAGATGGAGAGGGATTCGAGTTTTGAACAGAGGAGTGATGGCAAAAGCAAAGAGAGCAGTTATGAGGCAATGACAGTAATCTAGGCCAAGGGACACTGGTAGAGTAGGTCCAAGATGTTAGGAGTAGAGGTGGGAAGAAGTGGTGGTAAAAACATTGCTGAAAGGATTAAAATGAAATAATGCATATGAAAAAAATATAACCTATGAATCACAATACAAATGCCAAGAATTATCCATACACTGTATTTTGAAGGAAATCTTTCACTGTAATAATCCCAAGAAATAAGATCATCAAGATGAAGCTCTTTAGCATGCCTCACCATCCCTGAAAGAGAGAAACAGGCAAGTGGAAGAGTCCAATGCAAGATACATTATTAAGCTAGTTCCTACTGTGGATGACTGAAGCACAGCCACACTGGAGACCATCTCAGGAGCCATGTAGAGCATGTTTCAGGGCAGTCCATCCAAAAGATGGGAGAGGGGAGCATTAATACATGTGCTTCCACCTCTGATTGTTGGTGAGTTGCCCATGGGTATTATCCTTTGAACATGTGAAAGAGTCATAGTCTGGGTTCCTCCTGGCATGTCAGGTGGTATGGCAGAACAACTCTCCAGGTCAATGTGAAAAGTACAATGTAGATGAGGTAAGGTTCTATCAGTGTGCTGCTGGTTGCTACAGCCAGAAGAGGAGTGAAGAGGTGAGCTAAGAAGATGAAAACCCCACAGTGGGTACCTTTACATTCGCAGGAAAACTCACCAAAGCTTGTATTCACACAAAACTCACAGGAACTCATTGAAAGTGGTAAATTTGGGTGTAGATGTATTTTCCAGATCAAATAAAATGATGATTTCTTAAATTCAGCTGTGACTTAGAAAATAGTATTCTGGATTTGGTCAAAAGTCTTACTTTCTAGTATACCACAAGTTCTCTTCCCTGCTTGTGGCAGTTCAGATAATGTCTCCAAGTGCCAGATTTCTTATCTTAAAATGGAGAGATATCTTATCTCAGCAGGTGGTATAAACAATAAATTAGAAAAATAGATGTATAAGAAGCCCTGATGGTATACAAGTTAAGCACTACACTGCTAACCAAAAGGTTGTCAGTTCAAATTCATCCAGCAGTTCTGCAGGAGGAAGATCTGGTCATCTGTTTCTATAAATATTACAGCCAAGAAAATCCTATGGGTCAGTTCTACTCAGTAACATGGAGTTGCTATAACTCAAAATCAACACCATATAACTAAAGCAATAACATCGATAGAGAGATAGATAAACAGAGAGATTGAGAGCTATATAGATGCATAGATACATAGATAGATTTATGCACATGGGCAATCCACTACTTGCCTGTCACTTTGTTATAACATGGTGACTTGCATGTTGATGTGATACTAGAAGCTGTGAAACCCCAGCAGGGTCATTGATGGTGGACAGGTTTCATCAGAGCTGCCAGACCAACACAGACAAGGGAGAAAGAGAGGCAGAGTACTCCTGAAATGTGTTGTTGTTGTTAAGTGCCATCAAGTGGGTTCCAACTCATAATAACCATGTATAGCATTTCTGGAGGAACAGCTAGTGAGTTTGCACCACCAACCTTGCAGTTCAAACTGACTTTACAGTCAAGTGCTTATAGTACAGCACCACACCAGTCTGAAGGTTTAGCCACTGAAAACCTTATGAACAGCAGAAGAACATTGTCAGATATAGTACTACACTTGAGCACATTGCTGCTGCCACTGTGCCAATCCATCTCATTGACGGTTTTCTTCTTTTTCACTGACCTCCATTTCACCAAACATGATATTCTTCTTCAAGGAATGGTCCATCCTGATAATATGCCCAAAGTATAAGAGATAAAGTCTGGCCATCCTGGCATCTAAGGAGCATTCTGACAGTACTTCTTCCATTTGGCGGACCATGGTACTTTTAACATTTGCCTCCAACATCCTAACTCAAAGGCATCAATTCTTTTATGGCCTTCCTTATTCGGTGTCCAACTTTTGCATGCATATGAGGTTATTGAAAATACCACGGCTTGTGTCAGTCACATCTTAGTCCTCAAACTGAATTTACTCTTCAACACTTTAAAAAGGTCTTGTGCAGCAGATTTGCCTAATGCTATTAGCTCTGGTAGCGTAGTGGTTACGAATCGGGCTGCGAACCTTAAGGTCAGCGGTTCGAAACTACCAGCCGCTCCACGGGAGAAAGATGAGGCTTTCTACTCCCGTAAAGATTTACACCCTCAGAAACCCTGTACAGGGTCGCTATGGGTCGGAACTGACTCGACAGCACTTAACAACAACAACACAACAACATTACATTGTTTGATTTCTTGACTGCTGCTTCCATGAGTGTTGATGGTTGGTCTGAGCAAAATGAAGTCTTTGACAACTTCAATCTTCTCCATTTATATGGGTGTTGCTTATTGGTCCAGTGATGAGGATTTTTGTTTTCTTTACAATGAGATGCAACCCACACCAAAGGCTAGGGTCTTTGATCTTCATCAGTAAATGTTTTAAGTCCTCTTTGCTTTCAGCAAGCAAGGTTGTATCATCTGCATATCACAGGTTGTTAATGAGTCTTCTTCCTATCCTGATGCCACATTTTTCTTCATATAATTCAGCTTCTCAGACTATTTGCTCAACACACAGATTGAATAAGTATAATGAAAGAATACAATCCTGGTGTACACATTTCTTAGTTTTAAACCATCCAGTGTTCCTATGTTTTGTTCAAACAACTGCCTTTTAGTCTATGTACAGATTCCTCATGAGCACAATTAAGTGTTCTGGAATACACTAAATTCATTCTTCTCAATGTTGAACATGGCTTGTCATGATCCACATGATTGAAAGCCTTTGCATAATTAATAAAGCACAAGTAAACAACTTTCTGATATTCTCTGCTTTCAGTCAAGATCATCTGATTTCAGCATTGATAGCCCTCATTCTGCATCCTCTTTTAAATCTGGTTTGAGTCTCTGGAAGTTCTCTGTTAATGTATGACTGCAGCCATTTTTGTATTATCTTTAGCAAAATATTACTTGCATGCATTATTAATGATATTATTCAATGATTTTTGCATTCCATTAGGTCACCTCCATATGGAATAGGCACAAATCTGGTTATCTTCCAATCAGTTGGCCAGGTAGTTGTCTTCCAAATTCCTTGGCATAGATGACTGTGTGTCTCCACTGCTGCATCAGCTTGTTGAAATATTTCAGTTTGTATTCTATCAATTCACAGAGCCTTGTTGTTTGCCAATGCCTTCAATGTACCATGGTCTTTTTCCTTCAGTATCATTAGCTCTTAATCATATGCTAATTCGTAAAACAGCTGAACATCAACCACTTTCTTTTGGCACAGTGACTCTGTTTATTCCTTCCATCTTCTTTTGATGCTTTCTGCATCATTCAATATTTTGCCCATAGAATCCATCCATATTTCAAGTTGAGATTTGAATTTTTTTCTTCAGTTCTATCAGCTGGAGAAATGCTGAGCGTGTTCTTCCCTTTTGATTTTCTAACTTTGGGTTTCTGTACATTTCTTCATAATATTTTACCTTGTTTTCTCGAGCTGCCTTTTGAAATTCTCAGTTCAGCTGTTCTACCTCCTCATTTCTTCCATTTGCTTTAACATCTCTACACTAGAGAGCAAGTTTCAGAGTCTTTTCTGCCATTCATTTTGCTATTTTTTTTCGTTCCTGTCTTCTTTATGATCTTTTGCTTTTTTCTTGTATGATGTTCTTGATGTCATACACCCTCTTGCAACCTTGTAAGCCAGTCACTTCATGCTTTTATTGCGCCCTCATTTT
>NW_006408664.1:2153835-2173510 GCF_000296735.1 Chrysochloris asiatica | reverse complement strand
TAAGGTCCTATACTCTACAAAGGCTTTGCAAGAGGCCTATTTCACTGGGCAAGTTGTAGAACCCCTTTTAGGTATTCCAATCAGTTATAGGCTGAAGACAAGCTTGCACGTTTTCTGTAATCATGTTTCCCAACATTCTTTTCTATCCCACTCAAGTATCTATTTTACAATAGTATGCAAGGGAAACCAATATTGATAAGACAGGCAAGCATTTTAGCATTATTTCCCTTCTTCAAACTATGCCTAGATCCCTGTATCACAGAGCCCTGTTGTTCCAAGGTTGAGCATGCATCACTATTTGCCTCTGTCCCACTTAGGTCATGCAAACTTGTCTCAGTGTTCCCCTACCTATCTTGTTCTTCCCCCTTCTTGTAATGCCCTCCCCCAAAACTGAACTAAACCTCCTACTCCCACCCCACTGTTGTGGTTACCTTATATTCCATTCATTTTTCCCTCCATTTAAGACAGTCTATTTTATACTATATTCTACTTGACCTTCTCACCAACTGGATCCCTGTTCCTTTGTGTTTACCTTCTTTCACATTGTAATTGTTTTGATCTTAGACTGACTGCCCAGATCCTCTGTTCTTATCATTTTATTCTGTTCTTGATTCTTCCATTTGTTGATTGAGTTCAGAGTGATTCTTCCACGTACATCATTCTCTGGTTTTTGTCTGTTCTTGTTGATTATCAGTTCACAGAACTTCCTTTTTCATAGCAGGGTTGACTTTGGAAAACTCCCTTAGCTTCTGTTTATCCTGGAATGTTTTGATTGCACTATCGTATTTGATTAACAGCTTTGCTGGGTAGAGGATTCTTGATTGGTAGTTTTTTTTTCTTTCAGCATTTTATATATGTCTCCCCATTGCCTTCTTGCCTACATGGTATCTGTTGAGAGATCCGAGCTTAATCTGATTTGCTTGCCTTTGTATGTTACACTTCTCTTTTCCCTAGCAGCTTTCAGGATTCAGTCCTTATCTTTGATCTTAGAGAACTTGGTTATTATATGTCTTGGTGATTGTCTTTTAGGGTCTATCCTTCCTGGAGTTCATTCAGCTTCTTGAATGTTTATCTTTTCACTTTTCAGGATGTTAGGGAAATTTTCTTACAGAAGCTCTTCAACTATCTCCTCTGTGGACCTGTGTAATTCTTCCTGTTCCAGAATGCCAATAATTCTTAAGTTAGTCCTCTTCATGTTGTCCAACATGAATCTTAGGCCTTCTTCAGATTTTTTTTTTATCCTTTTTTGTGCTTGCTCTTCTATCTTAGTAGTGTTGAGAGATTTACCTTCTAGCTCACTAGTTCTGGCTTCTATCTTTTCAATTCTACTCCTTTGCCCTTTCAGTGTATTGTCCATTTCTGATATTCTATTATTAATCATTTGGACATCTTTGTGTAAATTTTGAATTGTTTCCAATGCTATATGTGTCTTATTTGATTGCTCCTGTAGTGCTTTCCTGACCTCTTCCTTATTTTTCTCAAATCCATTGTAAAGTGTTTTGATACATTTTATAATCATTTTTCTGAATCCTTTCTCAGGCATTTCCAAAGCCTGCCCATCTTTCAGTATGAAGTGTAGGTCTACTTCCAGTTCATTTGCTTCAGTCACTTTATCTCGTTTCTGGACATGTGCTTATATGGTCATCTGTTTCTGTTTTTTGGGCATATTCAGGAGTTATCTGTGGCCTTAATACTTAGATGAGTGTGTATTTTGGTATTTTTTATGCTTTCTGATTGCCTCCATGTAGATGTGATCAGGAGATGGGCTTCCCTTTTCACTCTTCTTCCTGAGAAATTTCAAGTTGCTACTGTTGGTCATTGTAATGTAACTCAGGATTTAATTTTTGGCTTATTTCCTTTTTAGTCTGCCTGTCCTGCTCCACAATCCCTGCTCAGGCCTTTTTCTTAGTGATAAACAGTTCAGGGCCAGCTGTGGCTGTTTTGCACTACCGTTTGGCTTTAAGTGGAAACTGTCACTTTAAATTTTGAGGAGATGTGTAGTAGAACCCTTCAGGGGTGGGGGATTGTCCAGTCACTCAGGCACCCCCTCTAGTAACCAGAATGGATGTGTTCAGACAGCGAGAGACCAATGAACAGATACAAAAAAAAAAAAAAAAGAATGTCCAAACCTTTATCTCCATGGTTCTGTAAGGCGTCTGTGACTGCTCTGATCCTTCCCCTGCTCAGTCTCTCCCAAGATGGTGGCTCTGGGAGCACTTGAGTGTCTTGAATTAGAAAGCAGTGGATTTTTTGCTTCTGCTACCAATTCCCCTAGTTGTAAGCCTTACAACTTTCTAAAAATTCCTTTATGTGTATTTCAGAGTTCTGGCACCATCCCCTGAGCCTGTGTGCTCTGGTATTCTGTGTTGTTGATGACGGAGCTCCACACTGCACTTCTACCCGATCCTCTATCTTGTTTGTTCTCTCCCAAGCCATGGTATCTTCAATAGCTTCATATTCATGTGAAAGTCGGACAATGAATAAAGAAGACCATAGAAGAATTGACACATTTCCATTATGGATTTGGCAAGAATATTGAACATATCATGTAGTACCCAAAGAACAAATAAATCTGTGTTGGAAGAAGTACAGCCAGAATGTTCCTTAGAAGTCAGGATGGTGAGACTTTATTACTCATACTTCAAACATATTATTAGAAGGGACTAATCCCTGGAGAAGAACATCATGTTTGGTAAAGTGGAGGTTCAGCGAAAAAGAGGAAGACCCACAAGGATATATTGGCAGAGTGGCAGCACATTGGGATCAAGCACAACAACAGTTGTGAAGATGGCTCAGGACAGGACAGTACTTCATTCTTTTGTGTTTAAGATATATTGTTGTTAAGTGTCATAGGTTCTGACTTGATGGTACCTAATAACAATATACGTGCTGTTGTTAAGTGCCGTCAAGTTGGGTTCTGACCCTGTATAGAGTTTCCAAGGAGCAGCTGGTGAGCTTGAACTGTAGACCTCCCAGTGCAAGCAGGCTTTGCGGTCTAGCTCATTAACCAACAGTGCCACAACAGGAGTACAAAAATATACATTGTTGTTGTTGTTGTCGTCAGGTGCCATTGAGTCAGAACTGACTCATAGCGACCCCATGCACAGCAAAACAAAATAATGTCTGATCCTGGGCCAACCTCACTACTACTGCCACACTTGAGTCTATCAATGATGCCACCTGGCCGATCCATCTCGTTGGGGGTCTTTCTCTTTTTCTTTGACCCTCCATCTTACCAAACATGACATCTTTCTCCAGTGACTGGTCCCTCCTGACAACATGTCCGAAGTATGAGAGATGAAGTTTGGGCATCCTGGCTTCCACAGAGCACTCTGTGGCACCTCTTCCAAAATGGAATGATTTCCACATTCCATTGGGTCACCTCTCTTTGGAATGGTCACAAATACGGATCTCTTCCAATCAATCAGCCAGATAGTGGTGTTCCAAATTTCTTAGCAGAGACGAGTGAGTGTCTCCTGTGCCACCTCACTTTCTGAAAGATTTCAATTTTTATTCCATCAATTCCTGGTGCCTTGTTCTTTGCTAATTCCTTCAATGCACCTTGGACTTCCTCCTTCAGTATCATTGGCTCTTGATCACATGCTACCTCTTGAACATGAACCATTTCCTTTTGGTACAATGACTCTGTATATTCCTACATAAAATCTGATATGTTGTTGTTAAGTGCTGTCAAGTGGGTTCTGACTCAGTGAACCTGAATAGGGCTTGAACTGTTGACCATGTGGTTAGAAATCCAGTGGTTAGTGTTTACCATACATTGCCACACAATATACATAATGCTAATATATAGCATTTGATAAACTGTAAATTCTTATGTGAACTCTCCTTGTTGTTCCTGTCTTCCTGCTGAGCAGAGGTCAGGTAGGGTAAGGATTGTCAGGCGAGGCTTGGGCTCTCCTCTTGGGTGCTAAGCAGCTAATATAGTCTGCTTCCTTTTTACTGAGAGCTGGGGCACCACTTTTTCCCACTCAGTTCTCATTCCTGTTCTTCTTCCCAGCTTGTTCCCTTTCTGTTGCTAATTAGTCAATGTGCCTTATTAGAGAATCCCAGTGTGGCCCCTAAAATGCTACTTCAAAATAAAGTGCAGTGTGGATTCTGCCAAAGGCCTATATACCTACACTTAGTTTGTAAGGAAAAACTAGTGAAGATGGCCAACCCACTCTATAATATTGCATTTTCACTTTATTAAATAAAGTCCATAATCCACAAAAGCTGAGGGTGTTAAATTATTAATAGTACCTCTACTGCTTTACTTCATTCTTACAACTATCTCATTGGGGTTAAACTGCAGATTTTTTATTATTATTTCCATTAATGTTGTACTTTAAAAGAGGTGAAAAACCCAAATTTTTATTAGAAATTTGTGTTCTTAGTAAGTCCTATTTCTTCCATTTGAGTTTGATAAATTTCAAGTATAGCTTATATTTCAATAAGAAGGAAATCACATCCCACTTATGAAAGTAATATGTATGTATGTTGAAAAATGCAATTTAGTGAAAAATAAAAAGATGAGAACACTCACAAATAATCATCTTTAATATGTTGATGTGTTTTCTTCCAGGGGTTTTTCTAGAGGTACTTTCCTGTATCCTGATTTTCTATATAGCTTTATGTTACGATTATGTTCATATGCAAAAGGTCAAAAATCGGAAATTAGTGGTGGAAAGATGAATGAAGGTTTTGGTCTTCTGAACTCAGTATCTCTGACAGTGAACCAATGAATCCAGTCAGGGATGATCATGGGAAAGGATAGGGATGGCTAAGGGATTCTGGGTGTGGATAATGATGGGCTACAGCAATTAATTTAGGACTAGAAGCTCCTAAAGTGAGTAGAGCGAATGAGAAGTGCTCTCCAGCTATCTATCACAACTATTCTCTCCTAGCCAGCCTCAGAAAAAAGCCCCATATGCCCATGCAAGTAGTCTGATGCTGTTTCTAAATAATTTTGCTCTCCAACATTTTCTGTTTCCTGTCCATCCTGTCCAGATCAGATTTTATTGTTACACAAGCCTCCAGAAGCTAGATTTATGCTTTTGGCTTTGCATAGTCCCTCATGTGAAACTCAAAGAAAATAAAAAACTAGAAGATGTGGGAGGAAAAGTGATAAGCTAGGGACTCTATATTCAATGAACAATACCCTTATTTTCATTGACTTCAAGGTCATATTCACTTTCATTTATCAGGATGCTGGTCTTCACATTAGGGTTTCAAGGAAGACTGCACTTATAAATTAGTAAAATGTATGAGTCATTCCAAAGTTGTGTTTGATCCAAGATTCAGCTACCAGCCTAGCATAACACTCCGGCATCTGTCTTAAATTCAGTGGGCCCTCTATTAAAACACCATTCCTGAATCTCAACCAGACTTGGGGTCAAACTGAAGAGTTTTTATTATTATTTCCATTAATGTTTGATTACTTGAAATACTGAACTCTTGTTAGAGGTCAGTAGCTATTTGAGAACGTATATTTTATGTGAATGCATGTTTGATTTAAAGGCAGAACTGCCTGAAAGGTTTTAGCAAGTATAGTTTTTTGTTATTGTTTTTTATATGGACTTTGGATAGTGATCTTGACCCCTACGTTCTAATGACTTTATGTCAACTACATGAATGTGTGGTTCAGAACAGAAAACATCTGTTGAGAAATGCAAGGCTCAAGAGGGAAAATCAAGAAATACCAGATAACTCAGTGGAGGGCATTCAATTAAGACCACACTAAACCAGCAGAAAGTCTTCTTTGGGTATCAATTAACCTCATAGGCTTAAACAATTATGAGCATGATATAGGATCAGGCAGTGTTTCATTCTTTTGTGCATACAGTTGGAATTATTTATTTAAAAGATAAAACCATAAAGGAAAGAAAATGGAATTGCCCTGCACAGATTTTAGGCAATGAACCACATTACCAAAAAATTTTACTTATGAATGGCCTAAACAATCCACAAGGTTGGCAGTTCAAGCCCACGAGCTGATCTTTGAAAACTGTACTGTTGTTGTTAGGTATCTTAGAGTCGGTACCAACTGATAGTGACCCACCCTGTGTACCACAGAACGAAGCACTGCCTGGTCCTGCACCAACCTCACAATCATTGCTACATTTGAGCCCATAGTTGCTGCCACTGTGCCAATCCAATTCCTTGGGGGTCGTCCTCTCCTCCAACCCGCCATTTTACTTAACATGATATCTCTCTGCAGGGAATGGTCCTTCCTGACAATATGTACAAAGTCTGAGAGATGAAGTCTGGCCATCGTAGCTTCCAGGGAGTGTTCTGGCTGTACTTCTTCCAACACAGATTGCTTTGTTCTTTTGGCAGCCTGTGGTACTTTTAATATTCTCCTGCAACACCATAACTCAAATGCATCACTTCTATAGTCTTCCTTATTTACTATCCAACTTTCGCATGCATATGAAGTTGTTGAAAATACCATGGCTTGGGTCACGTGCACCTTAGTTGTCAAACTGACATCTTTTTTCTTCCACACTTTAAAGAGGTCTTGTGCAGCAGATTTGCCTAATGCAATATGTTATTTGATTTCTTGACTGCTGCTTCCATGAGTGTTGATGGTTGATCTGAGCAAAATGAAGTCTTTGACAACTTCAACCTTTTCTCCTTTTATCATGATGTTACTTATTGGTCCAGTGGTGAGGATTTTTATTTTCTTTACATTGAGATGCAACCCTTGCCGAAGGCTGTGGTCTTTGATCTTCATCAGTATTTTAAGTCCTCTTTGCTTTCAGCAAGCAAGGATGTATCTTCTGCATATCGCAGGTTGTTAATGAGTATTCCTCCTATCCTGGTGCCTTGCTTTTCTTCATATAATCCAGTTTCTCAGATTATTTGCTCAACACACACCTATCCTAATTTTAAACCATTCAGTGTTCCCTTATTTTGTTCGAACAACTGGCTCTTGGTCTATGTACAGGTTCCTCATGAGTACAATTAAGTGTTCTAGAATAGGGTCTCTATGAGTCGGAGTCAACTTGACAACAACTAATTGTATTCTATTATCAAATGAATTGGAATCATGTGAGGTAGCACATTCTATGTTTGGTCTCCAGGATCTATGGGCTTTATTACATCCATGCCAGTCTTTGCTGGGTAAGGAAGAGAGGCACAGCTTTCACAGACAGAATAGTGCTCTAGCTTTGGAGTCTCAAACTAACACCATGCTGATAGCAAGAGAATTGGTAGACAATCACTGAAACTTAAATCCTGTTAAATGTGAATACGAACAGTATGCTTCTCTGAGCATCTGAGTAACGGAGGGCTCCTTCTCAGAGACTGGTCTGCAGCAGGAGATGAGGGTGAGTTTTAAGATTTGCAGCGTTGTGCTTTTGTGCAATCAATATTGTTTATGGATTAACCTGACACGTCTGCATACATTTGAAGGGAGGGGAAAGAACCTACAAACACACACACTTGAGAATTTCAGGAAATTACCCAAATGTTCAAATCCTTCCCAGGGGCAATAGTTTTCAATAGGAGTTTACATGATAAATCCATGCAGTGAATGCATTTAAAAAATAATAATCTGGCAGCTCACATGGAACAATAGCACACCCATATCGGCTGCTTATTTTGAAAAGAGCTCTTAGTCAGAATGTGTTTGAAATTAGGCCATCAAAAAGGAAACAAGACAAAGAAGGCCCAGAAAGACTAAAACAGGCGAGGCAGCTTATCTACTAGTCACTGACAATGCCTCGCACACTGCTGAAACTACTCAGAAATGGGGCTTACAAAGAGGCAGACAAAGCAAGCATGGAAATGGATGATAAGCAGAGATCTACAGTCATCAAAAGGGAGAGCAGAGAGGCAGCTGCAAAGATGGGAGGCCGGAAAGGACAGAGTCCAGTTGTCAATAAACGCATGGGGAGTAACTACCCTGTGAGGACCAGAATTAGCCACTGCCTTTGGTTTGCACTTTGCCATCTTGATAGTTTATGTGCTGTAGATAATGAAGATCAATGCCCATGGCCAAATTAAGGTAAATTTTTTTTAAAACAGGGGAAAAGCTACCACAGATTTGAAGTGTGGTTTTAAAAAAATATCATGTCTGAAACTAGAGTAAACAGCAAAGGCTAAATTTTTAAAAATAAAAACTAGGGCCAGCGTTTGTGAGAAAGCCCATTCACACCCACACACTGGCAGGCATAGGAGATGTGGGCATAACTTGCAGGGAGGTTGCTTCCGGAAGCTAGAGCCCAGTGACAGCAATCATAATTCTCACAGCATAATCTTGCCATTACAGCCCATCTTTGGAGAGGACAAGATCATCATGCTCTCAAGAACTTCTTCAGCAGAGAAGTCATTTCTTTACCACAAGGGACAAGTGTTCGCAGAAGACAAATGGCATTTAAAGTCTAAACCAGGACAAGATTTTTTGTTGTTGTTGTTTTTTGTTTTGTTTTGTTTAAAAGATACTTAGAAATGTGCAAGAACTGTATTTCCAAAATACCCTCTGCATATTGAAATTCTCCTTTTCCATCCCTGCCGTTTCTTAGAGTTGTTTGAATGACCAATGTCAAGAAAATTGCCAGCTAATCAGTTGTGGGTTTTGGTTTTCCTACTGTGGATGAATGTAAAAGCAGAGATAAACTACCACTGGGGAAAAAAAAATCAAAGGACTAAAATGCTAAGCCAGGACTTGTACAAGGTAAACCTTCCCCCCCTTTAGATTCTCAAGTGGCTCTAAGAGTATCAAAAGTTACATTGTATTTTAGGCAGTGAGGGAATAATTTAACCAAAGTATCATGAGTGTTGTTGTTAAGTGCCGTCTAATCAGTTCCAACCCATAGCGACCCTGTACAGGGTTTCCGAGGCTGTAAATCTTTATGGGAGCAGAAAGCCTCATCTTTCTCCCGCGGAGCGCCAGGTAGTTTTGAACTGCTGACCTTAAGGTTCACAGCCCGATTCGTAACTACTACGCTACCAGAAGGAGTCCTGGTGTGACGCTGTGGATTAATGCGCTGGACTGCAAAGTCGTTTGAATCAGAAGGTGAGTGGTTCAAGCTCACTAGTCACTCCTTGGGTCGCTATGGGTCGGAATCGACTTGACGGCACTCAACAACAACAACAATACCAGAGCTCAATTCACTGTTCAAAAGGTTAAAAGAAAAGAGAATGAAGAACTTGCCCATAAGGAAGAAAAACAAAAGTCTCCCTGGCTCCGGTTTTACAAATTGCTCCTAAACTCTTGCTCAAAGGAATGAAGGGGAAAGAACAGACAAAGAATATATTATTCCTTTCCCCTTTATGTCTCACTCTCAGCTACATATTTACTTGGAGAAAATTCATGTCTTGTAGCTGTAGTCTGAGTCAATGCCTGAGGAGTCACGGCTGTGCTGTGATTTCGCAGTTCAGATGACTCTATGGGCATTCCTAATACAGCAAGGTAGCCGTTCTCTGGGATAACAGAACAAGAAAGAGAAAGGCCTGAGATTGTTGCCTAAAGCGCATAAAGTGAGATTTGCTCTTTGAAGCACACCCCTAGTTTCAAAGTGAAAGACAATCTCTATGAACAATGTCTGTGGTAGGTAGTCTCTTAATAGCGGTAGGAAAATTATTTCCACAGCATTTGGGACTCTGATGACCTCTGTGACATCCCCTCCCAGTTCAGCAGGCTCCATCCCTCGTTTAGATTACAAAGAAGTGATAACATGTCCAGGTCTCATTATAACAAGACTCCAGGGGGTGGGAAACAAGCGTTTCTCCAGTCTTTCATAATTATGTCAGCTGTAAAAAAAACTATGTACTGACCCCGCCTTTTATCAAAGATCATATTGTGATGAATAGACAGTTTTCTCTGTCATATTTTTATTCCTGATACTAGAAGACATTTTCTTGGTGTTATTACCTTGAGGGGGACCAGCATTGTTAATAACAAGTCAGTCCAGCCCAGATTCTAAATGTTAATAGACTGATGGGCCTGGGGTGGGGGAGGGTCTTTTGGGGCTGGGAAGCAGGCTGGCAGCAGCCCATCTTACAGCGTTGACTCATGCCTGAATCACAGCCAGGCTGGCAGGATGTTGTTTTGGGGAAGTTCGCAGGCCTGTCAAAAACCTGCTGTTGCCATTGGCTGATATTATGCAAGATTCCAAATGATATTTATTTATACTCTCCTTTTGGGTATGGAGTGTGTGTGTTTTTTTACCCTCTCCACAGGCACCAGGGTTTCAGGTGACCAAAAAAAAAAAATATATATATATATATATATAATAGGCAAGAGCCCATCAAAAGTAAAAGGCATTTACCCCAAGCATCCAGGTCAGATTGGTGCCAAACATTTTGTTCTATTTCACTAAACATTCCTTTCTTCACTTCTCAGGATAATGGGAGACATGCCTGGTGACTGAGGTGGAGCCCCCATTTAGTATTCTATCAAATGGAGAAGAGCAAACTATAGTTATACCTAAGCAAGTTCCTTTCCACTGTTATAAAATACCTTGATAAATTCCTGGACTAAGAGTTTCTCAAATTAAGTGCTTAACTTGTCTGTGTTGAAGTTTGGCAAAGACTGGGAAGATTTCCTTTGTTCTGTGTCTAACTGGTGATGGGGGAAGGAGGGCAGTGACTGAGCCGCTCCTGGAGACTCAGCTTTTCAATCTGAGCTTCCTTCTCCCACTCCCAAAGTCTGTAGGAGTTTGACTGTAGAGCTGAGGAAATTCTCCCAACAGTATCATGTAATGCTGATAAGTTCCTTTGCAGAAACTTGGTAGGCAGAAAGAGTGTGAGTGAATTCATTTATATGCCTAATTTAGGACACAATTGAGAGGCACAGTGTTCTAATAGATGGAGTTCTCTGGCTTAGGAGTTAAGGAACCTGAGTTCCATTCTTAGTTCAGATGATGGCTCAATGCAGTAAAACAGAGGATTGGCACTTTCCAGAAGAATTTGAACTCCAGAGACAGTCAATTCAGGACAAAATTATATATAAATACAGTCATAATACCCATTATTTAGAGCTTTTTCATTGTTCTGATAAAAAAACAAATTTAGCTCTCCCTAAATTCTTAGAAAAGTCCTAATACAAAATGTTCTTTGAGTTGAGCCTTAAGGAGAAAAACAAAGGAATTGTTTAGCATTCTATGTGAGAAGGAAAGCTTTCTTTGGAACATTTTTTTTCAAAGCAGACCTGTGGTGAGGGGGAGGGGTACTGGAAAGGCAAGCAGGGTTCTTTCAAGTCCCGCCTAGGGCACTGGACACAGCTGCACAGCACAAAAAATGACCTTGGCCATTAGCTTGAGTGTTTTGTGGTTGTTTGAATAGCATACTCTGGGAAGATTTCAGATGTAGAAGACAAAACAATCAATGCCCAGTTTCACTGAGCTTACATCCAAGGCAATCTGCTCCCTGGTTAAAGTTTGGTGGAAGCACCAACAAAGAAAATGGAAGTTCATCTTATGAAACTTTTTGAGAGCATCAGGCTTGCATTAAAATAAATTTCTCATCCATTATCAAACCAAATTTTCCCCTCAAAATAATGATTATGTAACAAATTAACTAAGTGGCCCACTACATAATAGTATTACACCATGTTTTACTCAAAGTAATCAATTCCTTTCCTGGACCTAGAACCTCTTTTGATTCTTCTCCCCCCGTCTTTTATCTTTTCAACTGTCAAAATATGTATGTGTGTTCTCTGTGGTTTTATCAAGAGTAAACATTTCATTTGTATTGTTTTTGTTGTTGTTAAGCCATTGAGTTGGTTCCAACTCATGTTGTTGTTGTTAGGTGCCATCAAGTTGGTACCAACTCATAGCGACCTTATGCACAAGCAGAACAAAACACTGCCCGATCCTGGGCCAACCTCACTACTGTTGCCACACTTGAGTTCATTGATGCTCCCACTTGGCCAATCCATCTCTTTGGGGGGTCTTCTTTTTCTCTGACCCTCCACCTTACCAAACATGATGTCCTTCTCCAGCGACTGGTCCCTCCTGACAATATGTCCGAAGTATGAGAGATGAAGTTTGGCTTATAGTGACCCTGAATAGGGTTTCTGATGCTTTTTAAATCTTTTGAAATGAGTAGAAAGCCTCATCTTTCTCCTATGGAGCAATTGGCAGGCTCGAACTGTGGACCTGTGGTTTGCAGTCCAGTGTGTATCCTATGGAGCCACCATATGATTTCATTAACTCAATCATTAAATACACACTTACTCTGGTAGCGTAGTGGTTACGAATCGGGCTGCCAACCTAAAGGTCAGCGGTTCGAAACTACCAGCCGCTCCGCGGGAGAAAGATGAGGTTTTCTACTCCCGTAAGGATTTACACCCTTGGAAACCCTGTACAGGGTCGCTATGGGTCGGACCCGATTCGACGGCACTTAACAACAACAACAACTTAGTTAGGTATTTGGGATACAAGGATGAATGTCTTTGACCTTAAGGAGAGAGCAATCTAGAAAAGAAAGACAGACAAATCAGGATAGAACTGTGTCAGACGGTGCCATGAAAGAAATCTGTACAGGTTCAGTGAGGATACAAAGGCAGAAGAGAATGGGGAAAGGGTAGGCAAGAGGGGCAGGTAATGGGAGAGCTGAGCTTGAAGCATGAAAAGGCATTTTCTAGGTGGAGAGTATGAAGTGCAGACTTCTGAATAGATGAAGTCCTGAGCAGAGACAAAGCCCACCACGGTACTTCATGTTGAAGGAATTGCAAGGGTTGGAGCTAAGGCAGAGTAGGGTACCAGGTGAGAGGAAAAGCAGAGCATGAGAAATAGGCAAAGAGCAGGTCTTAGGGAGCTACATACGTCTCTAGACTTTATTGTGCAGGCAATGACAATTTATGGAAGGATTTTACCAAGGAGTTGATGTATTCAATACACAGAAGAAAAAAATATCACTGGTCTAATGTGTGGTGATAGGGTAAAAGGAAGGTACGCTGTTGTTGTTGTTAAGTGCCAATGAGTAGGTTCCACTCAAAGCGACCCTATATAGGGTTTCCTAGGCTTTTTAAATCTTTGCAGGAACAGCAAGCTTCGTCTTTCTTCCACAGAGTGTCTGGTGGGCTCAAACTGTCAGCCTTGTGATTTGCAGTCCTGTGCTTACACAATGGAGCCACCATGAGAGAGGTATGTTGCTGTTGCTGTTGTTAAGTGCCATCAAGTTGGTTCCAACCCATAGAGAACCTCTATAGGGTTTCCAAGGAGTCGCTAGTGGGTTTGAATTGCTGATCTTGGGGTTTGTAGTCCAATGCTGATTCTACAGAGCACACCAGGAGAGAGGTATAATAGATATTTATTCCCAAGTATACCTTCTCTCTTCTTGTTCAGAACCCGCATTCTTCTTGAAGAAACAACTGCTTCCCAGGTCAATCCATAAGATTTATAAAGGATGGCTCATATCCTTACTTCATTGGCCATATGATAGGGTCAGAGGCAAAAAAAAGTCCATCCTGGAACTTCTGCTGAAGTAACTTGCTGAAAAGCCTGTCTCTTTCAAAATGAGATCTCTAGAATTGCCTGTAAACCTGGATTGAGATCCTCTCACGATCCACGTTGGTCAAGATTGCCTGAGAATGAAGCCACACAGATGAAAGCAGAGTCCAAGGATGGAGCAAGACAGAGCTCTGATTAGAGTATTTTACACTCAGGATTGAGATATCCCTGAATCTCTCAATATTGAGATTGTGGCGTCCTGGTGTGGTGCTGAAGGATAAGTAATGGACTGCTAACCTCAAAGTTGGCATTGGAACTTACCACCCGCTCCAAGGAACTACTACAAATGGGCGTTATGAGTCAGAACCGACTGGTGGGCACTTAACAACAACAACGTATATGCCCATTTAGTTGTGTTTTCTTTCACTTGCAATCTAAACATTCTAAATTAATGAAGTAAGATTGTCCAGGTGAGAGATGAGGAGAGGCTGAACTAAGTAAAGGCAGGGGCAACAAGTAAGAGAAAACTAGTGACAAAAATGAAAAACAGTTTAGGAGGTTGTTGTGGTTGTTAAGTGCCTTCAATTGCATTTCAACTCTTAGCGACCCTGTTTAGGTTTTTTGAGGAGCAACTCATAAGTTTGAACCACTGACCTTTTGGTTAGCATTCCAGTGCGTATCCTACAATACTTAGTATTTAATGACTGATTAACATGTGGATAAAGATAGGGAGGTATCTAAGATGAATCTCAGATTTCTAACTTCACCACCACCACGGTGGTGCTGTTCACTAATAGGGGATATTGAAAAGAAAAAGGTTTGAGAGAGAAGAAAATGAGTGCAATTTTGAACGAAATTAATTGGGTCTTTTGGTTATCAGGTGAAGAATGATTCTGGAAGGAAAAAAAGTCCAGATGAGCATGAGATGTGAAATATCAATGTGGCTTACTGATTCCTATAAACCATGAGAACTACTAAAAACCCAAAGATCCAAAGGTAGGAACAATCAATGTACATGAATCAAAAAATAAATGTTTCTCAGCGAGTACAATTTACATTTTGGTGTGACAGTTCTCATTTGTGCCAAGCAATTCAGGAAACTGCTGAATTGTCAGCATCTCCAGATGCCAGGCACTAAATGCATCTTCCTTTTTTCAGCCAATGTGGCAACCAGAAATGCCTCCAAATAGTCCCAAACACCCCACTATGAATCACTATAGCTAGTGTGTGAATCTGTGCACTAGCATGTGGATAGCTTTCAATTATTCTATTATTCACAAGCAAAGATGAAATGAGTTATCTGTAAATACAATTAAAAAGTCCAGAAGGATTCTATAGAAGAAGCTAGGGTATTTTTGTCAACTTGTCTGTCTGTTCTGCTCTTTTCAGGATTTTCCCCCAGATCAGTATTCAGGAAGTTATGCCTCCAGTGGCCACCCTCACACCATGTACCACATCATTTTAAATGCAAAAGATGACCATCTATGTAAATGTGCATGAGTAATGTGTCACAACATGCATTTGAATTATGTCTGTTTACAGATGGCATCCATATGAATACCCTATTCTACATATGGGAAAATGTTTAATATCATTCCAAACCAACCAATATGGCATCATGCTTTGAAAGTGAGATTCTAGTAATATACAAGTCACATTTATCTATAAATGAACAGGCTTCCAAATGTGAGTAGTAACATACTCATGTGTTGGGGCTGACACGTACTGTGGGATTGTAACAAACTCCAGGAATGATGAATATCTGAAAGACATTGCTGAAGTATGCCATGATTTGCTTTTTGATTCAATGAATAATAGGTACCTCTCAGACTAATTTGAAAGCCTTCATTTTTTTTGACAAGCTCTTTAATTTGCACAGTGCCATGAATTAACTTGTATGTAAACATAGCAATTTGATGAATTAAATGCATTAAATAAAATACATTGAATACATGCTATTTTATACACTTGCTCTTGGAGTAAGAATCTCAAGAAAATTAAGTTGTCTTTATCTTTTAGAGCAGAAACTGCAGGAGGCTAATTTTTCCTCTCATTTCTACTAGGATAAGAGGGAGCTTGAGAAACGAAGAGAAAGAAAAAATAGGAAAATTAACAGAAATTGAATATTGCCAGTGTAGACCAATAGCTGTTGGCTAGGGGTAAAGGAAGTGCTGTGTGTCAGTGCCACATATACAACGGTCAGATGACAGTTTTCAGGCCCACAGCCAGTGCAAACAAAGAAGCGAAAAACAGAAGCCTGAATCCAGAGTATGCCTATTAACAACCCAACACTACATCAACATTTCACGGCATCTTTACTTAATTCCCAAACTAAGTCACTTGTGTAAATCACTAATATTTCCTTCCATATTTCAGTCAATGTGGCAACTAGAAATTCCCCCAAATAGTCCCACACATCTCCCTGGAGGAGCAGTGTTGCCTTCCATATCCCACTGTGAATCATTACTTCTAGCTGAATCATTACTTCTAGCACGTGGATCTGTGTGCTAGCATGACCACCAATAGAGATAATTGTTGTTGTTGTTGTTGTTGTTAAGTGCCGTGGAGTCGGTTCTGACCCATAGCGACCCTGCATAGGGGTTCCAAGGAGCGACTAGTGAGCTTGGACCCCCGACCTTGAGGTTCAAACAGACCTTGCAGTCCAGCGCATTGACCCGCAGCGTTAAACCAAGATTCCATAGAGACAATGGAAAGAAGGAAAATGAACTAGAAAATGTCTTGTCTCAGCTATATTTTCTAGAGTGTGCTCTACAGTGTGGTGAAGACATTGGTACTGAACGCACGTGTCTGGGTGTAAGCAGAGAGAGAGGAAACAGGGTATTTCCTCTGGGCCTTTGTTTTCCGTTAGGAAACTCTCCGTGTATGTTCCCAATTAGTAGAAACAACGGTGTGCTGTGGAGTTGGTTCTGATTCACAGTGACTCTGTATAGGGTTTCCGAGGCTATAACACTTTGGTGGTGGTGGTGATGGTGGTGGTGGTGGTGGTGGTGATGTACCGTGGAGTCAGTGTTGAGTCACAGCGACCCTGTACAGGGTTTCCGAGGCTGTAAATCTTTACCGGAGCTGAACGCCTCGCATCTTTCTCCTGCCACGTGGCTGATTGTTTCACACTGCTGACCTTGAGGTTAGCAGCCCGACTGGTACCCATTACCCTAGCAGTAGCTTATAAACGAGCAGCGGGGAAATTCAGCAACTCTTTAGAATTTACAGCTATCAAAACTTGAAAGAAGGCACAAAAGTAGTATGAAGACATGCTTTTATCTGTGTTCAGCAATTTTCCTCAAATAATTGCGCTTGTTTTTTATTCAATGGTGTGGTATCATTCTCAGTCACAGGATGTACTGCTTGTCCAGTGACACTCTCATTAACAAGGAAAGTTTCTGAACAGGAAAATTGTGTGTGTGTGTGTGTGTGTTTGTATTAACTCACGGTGACCCCTTAGAGGGTTTCTAAGGAGTGACTGTGGGTTTGAACTACCTACCTTATGGTTAGCTGTTCAGTATTTATCCTACAGTGCCATGTTTGTTGTTGTTAAGTGCCGTCAAGTCAATTCCAATCCACTGCGACCCTGTATAGGGTTTCCAAAGAGCAGCTGGTGAGCTGAAACCACCAACCTTGCAGTTCAACCGACAGTGCCATGTTAGGACAACAAAATCAGCCAGAGTTATTCTTAAATGTGCTTCCTAACTAAGGAAATGTAATTAATGCTGTTATATGGTAGCACATGGACCAAGAAAAAGCTCTTATTTCCGTTTCCAAATCTCACTTTATTATTGATAAAGACAGTTAGTAATAATGAATAATAATATTAAGCATTACTGATTGAAAGCCTACTTGTTTTACTTGATTAACTATAAAGATCTTTCTTTCTTTTTATTGTTGAGAAAGCTGAATACTGAAGAAGTCAAGGGATTTGCCCAAGATGACCTTGAGCATTTAGGAAGAAGCAAAACAAGGACTGAGGTTGACTCCAGAAACCCCATTTATTTTCTGTTACACTTCCCTTTGTTAGAGGTTTTTAAACTTTAGCATGTAACATAACAACCTGAAATATGCAGATGATAGGACTTTGCTTGCTGAAAGCAAAGAGGACTTAAAATACTTACTGATGAAGATCAAAGGCCACAGCCTTTGAAGTATGGGTTGTACCTCAATGTAAAGAAAAGAAAAAAAAAAAATCCTCACCACTGGACCAGTAAACAACATCCATATCAATGGAGAAAAGATTGAAGTTGTCAAAGACTTAATTTTGCTCAGATCAACCATTAACACTCATGGAAACAGCAGCCAAGAAACCAAATGATGTATTGTATTAGGCAAATCTGAAACACAAGTCCTCTTTAAAGTGTTGAAGAGAAAGATGTCAGCTTGAGGACTAAGGTACACCTGACCCAAGACATGGTATTTTCAATAACCTCATATACATGTGAAAGTTGGACAATGAATAAGGAAGATTGTAGAAGAATTGATGCGTTTGAGTTATGGTTTTAGAGGAGAATATTGAAATTACCATGGACTGCCAAAAGAATAAACCAATTTGTGTTGGAAGAAGTACAGCCAGACTTGAAGCTAAGATGGCCAGATTTCATCTCTCATACTTCGGACATATTATCAGAAGGGACCAGTCCCTGGAGAAGGATATCATGTTTGGTAAAGTAGAGGGTCAGAAAAAAGAGGAAGACCCCCAACGAGATGGATTGGCACAGTAGCAGCAGCGATGGGCTCAGGCAAAGCAACGATTATGAGGTTGGCCCAGGACTGGGCAGTGTTTTGTTCTGCTATGCATAGGGTTGATATGAGTCAATACCGACTCAATAACACTTAACAACACAACATAATTACCTAGAGAACATGCCAATATTCATATTGCTGTGTTCTACCCTGTTGTTGTGTGTCTTCAAGTCGATTCCAACTTATAGCAACCCTGGTTAGGGTTTCCAAGAGCTGCTGATGGATTTGAGCTGCCAACCTTGAGGTTACTTGTTCAGTGATTACCCTTTAACACCACACCAGGGCTCAGGACGCCACCATGGAGTTTGCTTTTCAGTGGATCTTGGATGAGACCCAAGAATTTGCTTTACTAACAAGTACACAGGTGATATAGATATTTATGGTCCAGAGATTGCACTTTGAGAACCAACACCCTACTATCTAGGAGCCCTGGTGACACTGTAGGATAAGCACTGAATTGCTAACCACAAGGTTAACAGTTCTAATCCAACAATTGCTCTGCTGGAGAAATATGAGGTTTTATGCTCCCATCAAGATTTACAACCTCAGCAACACTATACAAGGTTGATATGAGTCATTATTCTACTCGATGGCAGTGGGTTAACCTACTATCTATATATACTCTTGGCATGCTACTATTATTTTATAAATGGCTACCTTGCAACCAGAAATGAAAATATATTGATCACTGCAAGGTACTGTTTTTTCCAATGTAGCCTCGAGACCAAAATAAGTTATAGGTTCATACTAAGATGGAAAAGTGTTAGGTAATGGTGATGGTGGTGGTATGATTCACAGATCCTGTATAGGGTTTCCGTGGCAGTAAATCTTTACAGGAATAGGAAGCCTCATCTATCTCCCACAGAGCAACTGGTACATTAGAACTACTGACCTTGCAGTTAGCAGCCCAAGATGTAACCACTACGCTACCAAACTGAGACTACCCAAAATTAATATCTCTGATGGTTGATAAGCACACAAACTTTTAAAAGCAATTAGATGCATGTGTCCCAATTAAGAGGTTTTCAAAGAAGTCCCTTAAGGATTATATGCCTATTCCAAAGATAATGTCATTGAATATCCCTTCTGACAGTAAGTCTATGTTCATTGAAGGAAAAAACAGTCACCTGATGTCTGATGTAACCAGTCAAAATAGGTATATCATTTTATCATGTTCCCCTTAGAGAAATCATGAGTAAAATTCCAAAGAAAGAGATAAAAATATTCATAAAGTAATGGTAGGTTTCCAATATAACTGTTGTATGTATATGGAAAATTTTAGATCGAGTAACTAAGATTTCTTCAAATTGTGAAATATGATTCTATAGCAGCCTTCATCAAAACGTTTTCTCCCCAAAGCAATATACACATATAATGCAATACCAATCCAGATCCCAACGACATTCTTCAAAGAGATGGAAAAAGCAATAACAAACTTTATATGGAAAGGAAAGAGACCCAGGATAAGCAGAACACTGCTTAAGAACAAGAAGAAGGTTGGAGGCCTGTCACTCCCCGACTTT
>NW_006408664.1:2121351-2150685 GCF_000296735.1 Chrysochloris asiatica | reverse complement strand
ACAAGCTATATGAATGGTTGAATGTGAAGCTGATGATGTGCCCTGTAAACTTTCACTCAATCCAAAATAAAAACATTTAATAAAAAAAAAAAAGTGTTCTCATTTCCACACCTGTGGTCATTGCAGCAGTATTCACAATAACACAAAATTGAAACAGGCTAAGAGCTCATCAGTGGATGAATGGGTTCATAAAATGTGGTACATACATAATGGAATACTCTACAACCATAAAGAATAACAAGTTCTCAAAACATATACGAACATGGATGACATTATATTGAGTGACATAAGTCCATTATAAAAAGACAAATATTGTCTAATCCCACTTTTGCAAGAACACAAGAATAGGAACATATGCAGAAACCAATGTTCATTGGTGGTCACCAAAGATGGTGGGGTGGGGTAAAGGGAAATAACTCTGTATATAATATTGTTGTTGTTACGTTCCATTGAGTCAGTTCCAACTAATAGCAAACCATTATATGATTTCTGAAGAGCAACTGGTGGATTTGAACCACCAGCCTTTCAGTTTAAATAGACTTTGTGGTTCAGTGTTTATTCTATAGCACTACACCAGGACTTCCTCTAGATAATAGACATTTGCATTTGTTATTCATTTCTGGTTATGGGAGAGTTAGCACTGATGTGGGAGAAGTGCACACAGTTTGACTAAAATAAATGATGTCACTGAAAGTTCACAATACAAAAAGATATTTTTAAAAAAGATATGAGAAATAAAATTTTGCAGTAACAACTTAAATATGTATGTATGCATTCATATATGTGTGCACAGATAGGTGTATCTATTGTAAGTGTATATATATGTATATACGTATATAGGACACAGAGTTACGGATACCTCAAGGACATAGCCAGATACCTCACATAATTGATTTCCTGTGTTTAAAGGTTTGGATAACTCAGTTTATTGGCATGGGGTTGTTGCTATTAGGTGATAATGGTTCAAAACCATAGCGATCCTATGCACAACAGAAGGAAACACTGCTTGGTCATGTGCCATTCTCACAATTGTTGTTATGCCCATCATTGCAGCCACTGTGTTAATCCATCTCATTGCAGGTCTTCCTCTTTTTCAATGACCCTATGGTCTTCCTTAAGGAGATCTGGTTATGAATTGGGCTGCTAACCTCAGCGTCAGTAGTTTGAAACTACCAGCTGTTCCATGAGAGAAAGATGAGGTTTTCTGCTCCCATAAAGATTTACAGCCTCAGAAACCCTGTTACAGGGTTGCTATGAGTTGGCACCAACTCCATGGCACAGAACCACCACCACCATGGTCTTTCTTATTCATTGCCCAACTTGCACATGCATATTATGTTAGTGAAAACACCATGGCTTGGGTCAGGTTCACCTTAGTCCTCAAACTGACTTCTTTGCTCTTGAAAGCATTAAAGAGGTCTTGTGAAGCAGATTTGCCTAATTTTTATGTAGTTATATTTCTTGTTTGCTGCTTTCATGAGTGTTGATGGTGGATCCAAGAAAAATGAAGTCTTTGACAACTTCACTCTTTTTTCCATTTATCATGATGTTATTTATTGGACAAGTGGTGAAGATTTTTGGTTTCTTTACTTTGAGGTGCAACCCATACTGAAAACTGTGGTAAATAAGTATTTCAAGTCCTCTTTGCTTTCAACAAGCAAGGTTGTGTCATCTGCATATCACAGGTTATTAATGAGTCTTCCATCAATCTTGTTGCCACATTGTTCTTCATATAATCAAGCTTCTTGGATTATTTGCTCAGCATGTTATTGTTGTTAAGTACCGTCAAGTAAGTTCCAACCCGTAGTGGCCCTGTATAGGGTTTTCAAGGAGAGGCTGGTGAATTTGAACCACTGACCTTGCATAAGTATGGTGAAAGTATACAACCCTGGTGCACACCTTTACTGATTTTAAAACATTCAATGTACCCTTGTTCTGTTCAAATGACTGTATCCTGATCTATGTACAAGTTCCTCATTACTGCAATTAAAAGTTCCAGAATACTCATTCTCCTCAATGTTGTCTATAGCTTTTTGTGATCCACACAGCTGAAAACTTTTGTGTAGTCAATAAAGCACATCTTTCTGGTATTCTCGGCTTTCGGCCAGATCCATCTGATGTCAACAATGATATATCCCTCATTCCACATCCTCTTTTGAATCTGGTTTGAACCTCTGACAGGTCCCTGTCAATGTATTGTTATGGTCAATTAAAAAATTATCTTTAGCAAAATGTAAATTACATGGGATATTAATGATTTATCCAATGATTTCCACATTCCACTGATTCACTTCTCTTTGGAATGGGTACAAATATGGCTCTCTTCCAATAAGTTGACCAGGTAGCTGTCTTCCAAATTTCTTGGCATAGATGAGTAAGTGCCTCCAGTGCTGCATCAGTTTGTTGAAAGATCTTTATTTGTATCCCATCAATTCTTGGAGCCTTGTTCTTTGCCAATGCCTTCAGTGAAACTTGGACTTCTTCTTTAAATACTGTTGGCTCTGAATTATATGCTATCTCTTGAAATAATTGAATATCAACCATTTCTTCTTGGTACAGTAACTCTGTGTATTACTTCCATCTTCTTTTGTGCTTTCTGCATCATTCAATATCTTGTCCATAAAATCCTTCAATAATGCAAATTTTTTCCTCAGTTCTTTCACCTTGAGAAATGGTGAGCTTGTTCTTCCCTTTTGGTTTTGTAACTCCATTATACAAAGGTGAGTCAAAGTTTATCTGCACTTTGGTTATATTAAAACATCCATCCATTTCCACTGCAGATGACAACACTTAGCATGCACATGAAATGATTCTGTTGAATAGATGATTGACAGTGGATTACATAGCAAATAATTTGCAAATCAGCCATGGCTCTGCCTATGAAATAACATGATAGAGTTGAGTTCTGAAAGTTTGTAGGATATGGGTATTGAAACAACTGACGTTAAGAGCACAGACAGAAGTGTTTGGACATCTGCAAACAAAATTTGGACCAATGCTCAAATGAAGGTAAGGTTCTTTAAGAATATAATTACTGGCAATGAGACATGGATTCATTACTATGAGCCTGAGAGTAAATGGCAGAGTATGGAATGGAAACATCCTCAACTGCCGACCAATAAAAAGTTCAAAAGTCAACCATTAGATGGAAAATTGATGCTTACAGTTTTCTGGAATTCTCAAGGGCCAGTATTAGAATATGATCAGGAAAAATGTTCAACAATCAACAATGCTTGTTACTGAAGAGCTGGAGCCTAAACTTCAGATTAAACATAGCAAACCGTATCCAAGGGTAATGCACATCCACACACCTCTGTCCACACTGTTGACATGCTGCAAACCCTTTGTGTTGAGGTGTTGAAGCATCCTCCCAATAGTACTGATCTTGTTCCATCAGACTTTCATCTGTTTGGTACCTGAAAGCAGCCCATGAAAAATAAAGATTCACCTCTAATGAAGAAATTAAGACAGTGGTGCATTTGTAGCTCTCAGCTCAGTATATAACATTTTAAAATAAGGGAATACAAATGCTTATTGGCAGATGGACAAAGTGTACAAAAAAAAAAAAAAGAACCCACAAGATTATGTTGACAAATGATGTATTAATTCTACAGCCAGAGTGCAAATAATTTTTGCTCACTCTCAGACTTCAAGACAAATCTTGAAATGCTCTTTATGATGATGAATGTGACACCATTTTTCTTCTATTTGTCATTCCCAGCTTAGTAAACCAAGTGATTGTCAGATTCAAAATGGCCTATACCAGTTCATTTCAGCTCTCTAATGCCTAGGATATTGATGTCTATGTGTTCCATTTCATTTTTTATAATTTCCAGATTTCCTAGATTCATACTTTTACATTCCATGTTTTGATTATTAATGGATGTTTACAGCTGTTTCTCCTCATCTTGAGTTGTGCCTCATAAGTAAATTAACCTACTAAAGCTTTACTCCATCTGGGTCATCATTGTCAACTCTACTTTGAGGAGGCAACTCTACCCCAGTTGTATTTTAAGTGCCTTCCAACCTGAGTGACTCATTTTCCATTACTATATCTGACAATACTTTGGTGCTATTAATAATGTTTCAATATTCAATATTCTGGTGCTATCTGTCAGTGTTCCACTGTTATTCATAAGATTTTCAGTGTTCAAAAGTAGTCTGTCTTTCCTTCTTCCTAGTCTGTCTTAATCTGGAAGCTCAGCTGAAACCAGTCCACCATGAATGACCCTGCTGGCATTCAAAATACCATGGCATAGTTTCCAGCAGCACAGCAACTGACAAACCACCACAGTATGACAAACTGATAGACAAGTAATGGGAATAAGTCGTTGGTATTGCAAAATTCTATCATGTGATCTCCAACATTGTTTCTATCACCAAGGCCATATTTTGCAACTACTAATCCTTTCTCTTTGCTTCCAACTTTCCTAATCCAATCACCAGTAATGATTTATGTATCTTGATAGTATGTTTGATCAATTTCAGACTAAAATAGTTGGTGAAAATCTTTAATTTCATTATCACTGGCTTTAGTGGTTGTTGCATAAGTTTAAATAATAGTGGTATTAACTATGCTTCTTTGTTGTTGTTGTTGTTAAGTGCCATGGAGTTGGTTCCAGCTCATAGGGACCCTGTATAGGGTTTCTGAAGAGTGAATGGTGGGTTTGAAATGCCAACCTTGCAGCTGAAACTGACCTTGCAGTCCAGTGAGGTCCAGTGTTCATTCTACAGCATATGGACACAGTGAGCATTGTACTTCAAGAAATATCTTGATTATTTCACACCAGGTACAAAAACCAACTCAACATGGATTAAAGATCTAAATGTGAATCCCAGAATTATAAAGATCAACAATGAAAAAAAAAAAAACAGGGACAAATTTAAGGGCTCTAATACAGGGCACACTGGTAGCGTAGTGGTTACGAATCGGGCTGCTAATCTCAAGGTCAGCAGTTCAAAACTACCAGCTGTTGCGTGGGAGAAAGATGAGACTTTCTGCTCCCATAAAGATTTACAGCCTTGGAAACCCTGTACTGGGTCGTTATGAGTCAGAACTGACTCCATAGCACATAACAACAACAATACAGGGCACACATAGAGTATCAGACATTATAAGAATTGTACAAACAAAGACAAAATAGATGATTGGGACATACTAAAAATCAGAAACTTATGTGCATCAAACGATTTCACCAAAAAAAGTCAAAAGGGAGCCCACAGAAAGGGAAAACAATCTTGCAATGACATATCAGACAAAGGACTAATCTCTAAAATTTATTGGAAACTTCAATACATCTATGAGAAAAATACAAATAATCCATTTAAAAAATGGGCACAGGACATGAACAGACACTTCACTAAGGAAGACATTTGGGCAGTCAACAAACATATGAAAAAATGTTCACAATCATTAGTCATTATAGAGATGCATATCAAAACTACAATGAGATATCATCATCATTTGCCAGCAATGATAGCAAAGTTCAGAAAAGCAAAGGACAATAAATGCTGGCAAGGATGTGGAGAGACTGGGACCCTCCTACATTGCTGGTGGGACTGTAAAATGGTTCAGCCACTCTGGAAAACAATATGGTGCTTTCTCAGAAAGTTGGAAATAAAAACACCTTATGATCCATCAATTCCTCTACTTGGTATATGCCCACAAGAAATATGAGCCAGAACATGAGAAGATAAATGCACACCAATGTTTATAGCTGCACTATTCATAATAATAATAATAATAATAAAGATGGAGACAGCCTACATGCTCATCAGTGGAAGAATGGATAAACAACCTTTGGTACATACACACAAAGAAATACTATTGAAGAACAGCAATGAAGCAGCACACCACCACATAACATGGATGAACATTGAGGACATTGTGCTGAGTGACATTAGTCAGTCACAAAAGGGAGAATATTGCATTAGACCGTTATTATAAAAGCTTAAGAAAATGTACCCATACTAAGAGGGAAAAAATATCTTCGTTGGTTACCAGGAGTGGAAGGGAGGGGAGGAGAGAATACAGGTTAAGGGAAAGTCACATCATAGCTTGGGGGTTGGGAAAGGTAATACACAAAAGGAAAGGGAGGGTAATACACAAAAAGGGGGAGAGGAGAGGAAAAACAAGGTAGATATGGAAACACTTAGGTAGGTTTGCATGGGCTAAATGGATCAGGGGTAAATAGTGCTGTATGTTCAACCTTGGAACAACAGGACTCTGGGATACTAATATCAAGGCATAGACTGAATAAATAAAAGAGGGGAAATAATGTTAAAATGCTTGACTGTCTTATGGAAATTGTTTTCCCTTACCTACTATTGTAAAATAGACGCCGGAGTGGGATAGAAAAGAATATCGGGAAACATGATTGCAGAAAGCTGGTAAGCCCGTCTTCAGCCTATAACTGATTGGTTCTAGAACTTGCCCAGTGAAATAGGCTTCTTGTGGAGCCTTTGTAGTGTATTGAAACTTCAGTGGAATCCTAAGCCCCATCCAGAAACTTCTGAGGTTGAAAGGACATCAGACCAGCCTGGGGCAGCTAGAAGAACAGAAGATACTTCTTGAAAGAAAGTCCAGCAGGAAAAATCAAAAACAAAAATGGCAGTCTGATTGGCTACTACAAGAACAAGCAAGTTGTTCATCAGGAAGCCATCAAGACAATCAAGTCCTTCCAGGACAAACCCCCTCTCTAATATGGAAACTCAAAGCAAACACACAAGTAGGCATTTAAGCTTGCTGGCGACTGTGTTGGTCTACTTGTGAGTGGAAATGAGGGAAAGGCAGCAATGAAGATATGGGCTGAGTTTGATCACGTTCCATAGACTCCCACTGACCTTGAGATGAGAGAGAAAAGAGGAAGTGCTGCTTGGTCCATAGTGTAATAAGACTTGGGGATTCCTGATCCCATAGACAAGGACCTAGCCACTGAGGGCTAGAGCTGAGAGTGAAGAGTCCAGCTGATATGAAGTGAGGTGAGATGCACAAGAACACCCAAACTTGTACTTAGTACACATTTGGCCTAGCTCCGATGGTTTGATGATTAGAACTTGACTAGAGGAAGATAAAGCAATTTAATTAAGGAAGCAAATATAAATTGCTACAATTTGATGAACTTGATCTCTACTTGTGAATAAAGTGGCTCAAAATACCAACCTAGAGGGAAGAAGTCCTCACATCAAGGATCAAACCTATCCCCTTTGTACTCAGGTTGATGTTGTTATTAAGTGTCATCGAGTTGATTCCAACCCATAGAGACACTGCATAGGGTTTCCAGGGAGTCACTGGTGAGCTTGAACCACCAACCAAGCAGTTCAAACGACTTTGAAGTCTGATACATTAGCCCACAGCACCACAACTGGACTCCACACAGGGTTGATAGGGATAGGCAACTTAGACATTGGCTACCTAAAATGGGGGTGGGAGGGTGCTATAAAGGCATGAAGTGGCTACCTTACAAGTTTTCAAAAGGAAGTTCAGTTTCAGAGTGTGCAGGTGATGGGTGAGGTAGAATTCCCACTGAATAGTTTTCATCTTGTCTAGATGGGTCTGATGAAAGGAGATGGGGGATGGGATTTATTGGTCCAATATTGATTAGTTATCATTCCTAATTGCAATTATCACAACTGTAAAGGTAGAGATTGTGTAACAAATAGGGGGGAGTAGCTAATCTTGCATTCCAGGAACAGAGAACTCTAGGACCATCAAGAGAGAAGAGCATGAGCTGAACATGGGACCCTAACCAGAGAAGCAGCGACACCAGAGACAGAAGCAGAGGTGATGGCATGGAGATATTGAGCAGCTGAGAACGCTAGACTCATGAAAAGAGTAAGGCTGTTGAAACCTACTTGACAACACTTTACAACAACAACAACCATTCATAAGTGGTCTGCTTCTTCTTCTTCCTAGTCTATCTTAGTCAGGACACTCCATTGAAACTTGTCCGCCATGGGTGATCCTGCTGGTGGTGGTAGTAGTGTGCCATGATCCTGACTCATAGCGACCCTGTATAGGGTTTCCAAAGCTGTAGATCTTTACAGGAGCAGAAAGCCTCATCTTTCTCCCGCATGGTTGACCCTACTGGTATGTAAAATGCCAGTGGCACAGCATCCAACATCACAGGAACACACAAGCCACCATAGTATCTGACAGAGGAATAGTAGTCAGTTGGCATAAAATACAGCAAAATTTGTGAAAGCCGGACCTAAAATGGAGTTAATGAGAATGCTGACATATTATGGAAAATGTAACAAATGTCACTGAACAATTTGTATAGAAATTGTTAAATAGGAACCTAATTTGTTATGTAATTTTTCACTATAAACACAAAACAATTTTTAAACAAAGTGTGCACTTTTAAAAAGTATTCTCATTCCTTATTACTTTATAGTGTTAATTGCCTAGTCCATAAACTCCACAGGAAATTGGTTATGTGGGATACTTTTTTACTGAAACAGAACATATGTACAGAAATGTAAACAAAAGATAAGCCTATATAGTTCAATGCATATTTAGAATTAATATACCCATGTAATCATCACCAGATCAAAAAATAGAACATTACCAGCATCCTAGAAATATGCTCTGGTAGTGTAGTTGTTACGAATTGGGCTGTGAACCGTAAGGTCAGCAGTTCGAAACTACCAGCTGTTCCTCGGGAGAAAGATGAGGCTTTCTGCTCCCATAAAGATTTACAGTCTCAGAAACCCTGTACAGGGTCTCTATGACCTTGTACATGGAGTCGGAACTGACTCCATGACACACAACAACAATATCCTTACTTACTAGGGGCTCTGGTAGCGTACTGGTTACAAGTTGGGCTGCTAATCTCATAGTCAGCAGTTCAAAACTACCAACGGTTCCATGAGAGAAAGATGAGGCTCTGTGCTCCTGTTAAGATTTATAGCCTTGGAAACCCTATGTAGGGTGGCTATGAGTTGGAACCAACTCCAAGGCACACAACCACCATCACCACCATCCTAACTTAAATTTTAGTTTATCAGTTTGATCATTTTTATCAAGGTAAATATCTAGCTTATGTCTCTCAATATTATGCTTATAAAATTCATCTGATGAGCTTATAGGTGGTTCATTCTCATTGATATATAATACTCCATTATGTAAAATTACCACAATTTAATTATTCTTTTTGCTGTTAAAGGTCATTTTCATTTTTTTTCAGTTTGGGCTTGTTACAAAGAACACTATGAATGTTCTATACATGTCATTTGGTGTCCACATGTATACCTCCCAAGAGTGGGAATGCTGAGTCATAGGGTATGTATGTTGTTGTTGTTACTAAGTTCAGTCAAGCCGTTCTAACTCATAGCAACCTTGCATAGGGTTTCCAAGGAGTAGCTGGTGAGTTAGAACCACTGACCTTGCAGTTAGCAGTACTTATCCCACAGAGCTACACCAGGACTCCAACTTTAGTTGTTGCTGTTGAGTGCTGTCAAATTGGTTCTAACGCATAGTGACCCTGTATAGGGTTTCTGAGGAGCAGTTAGTGAGCTTGAACTGCTGGCCTTGCTGTTCAAACTGACTTTGCAGTCCAGTGCATTACCTTATAGCACCACCTCAGGACTCCTAGTACAGACAAACAATTTCCCCAAGTGTTGTATCAATTCACACTCCTTTTAGCAGTGCATAAGCCTTCTAACTGCACCACATTATACTCCACAGAATTCTAATATTGGGTCAGTAGACTCTCAGATTTTCTACATGCTCAATCATGTCATTTGTCATGTCATTATTTATGCACTTTTACTTATTTATGATCAATCCTCCTTTTTACCGCTTCACTCATTACACTGGTGAAGACAACAAACACAACACTGAATAGAAATGATGATGGCAGTCATCCTTACTTCAGATCTCAGAAGGAAAACGAAATGTTTTGCTTGAACTGATATTTACTAGATTTTTTTTTTTTCTGAAACTGAATTAAGGAAGTTTCCTCCATTTCCTAGTTTGCATAGAAGCTGTTGTTGTTGTAATTGTTGTTTTTATCACAAATGAATGCTGAATTTATCAAAAACTTTGTTTCTTAAAATGACCATATGAGTTTTCCCTTAATTACTGTGGTTAATTACTTTAATTAATTTTTAAATGTTAAAATAAACTTACATTGCTGAAATAAACCAAATTTGGTGGTGATGGTGTGCTGTGAAGACGGTTCCGACTCATAGTGACCCTGTATTGGGTTTCTGAGGCTGTAAATCTTTATGGGAGCAGAAAGCCTCATCTTTCTCTGGCGGAACAGCTAGTAGTTTCGAACTGCTGACCTTGAGGTTAGCAGCCCAACTCATAACCACTGCACTACCAGAGCTCCTAAACCTAAATTAGTTGAGATTTATTAACTTTCTAAATTTAGAACTAGATTAGAATTGCTACTATTTTGCTTTAAATTTTTATATGTCTTTTTTAGATGAAAGAAATAGACCAGTTTTTAATATGTTTTGGTATCAAGGTTATATTGGCCTTATAAAGTTAATTGGGGAATGGTTCTTTTTTCCTGTTTCCTGAAAGATTTGTCTAAGATTGGAGTTACTTCATTCTTAAGTATTTGGTTGACTTCACCAATGAAACGTTCTAGAACTAGAGCTTTCTTTAAAGGTGCATTTGTAATTCCAGATTCAATATATTTAATAGTCATAAATGTTTTATATCCTCAAGTATCAGTTATTGAATAGATGTGTAATTCTAATTTGACATTTCCACCTGAGTTTTCAAATTTATTAGCATAAAGTTGCTTATAAGATCTTTTTATCCTTGTAATATGTGTAGGGTCTATAGTGCTATCTTCTTTTTTCATTTCTTATCTTTGTTATGTGTGCCCCCCCCTTTTTTTTTTTTTCCTATATTGGAAATAATCAATAGGGTACATTTTGTTCAAAGCTTCAACTTTTTGCTTTTTCATTATTTTTTTTTATATTTTATAATTGCTTTTCTGATTTTTATAATCTGTTGTTGTCGTTAAGTGCCTTTGAGTCAGTTCCAATTCATAGTGACCCTGTATTACCTAGTGGGTTTAAATGGCCGACTTTGTGGTTTGAAGTCCAGTGCTGACCGTACAGCACCACACCAGGATTTAGTTTCTTCTAAATTCCTTGGATTCAATTTGCTATTATTTCTCGAACTTTATGAATTGAACACTTAGATCTTTTTATTTTCATGTAAGCCCATAAATTTTCCTCCAAGCAAGCCTTAGCTTCATACCACAAGTCTTAATATGCTATATTTTAACTTTCAGATGAAAATGTTTTCTAATTTCAATTTAACTTCTTTTTTGATCCATACATAGTGCAATCACCAACTTAAGTTCAAATTCTTTAAGGATTTTCTATTTGGTTTTTGGTGTTGTTTACTCTAGCTTAATTCTACTGTGGCCAGTAAGGATGCTCTGAATTCTTTTAATCTTCTAAAACTCAAGTCATTTAGTCAATTTTTGTTAAATGTACAAAAATTTTCAATTTTTGAAAAATGTAAATTCTTCAGTATGGTTGAATTCCATATAATTCAATAATATCGTATTTGTAATCATGTTTTTCAAATTTTTTATATCCTTACTTATTTTTTTTTCTACTTCTTTCTATCAGTTTTTTTTTTAAAGTTAGGATTAAAATCTCTCACCACAGTTTCAGATTTTTTTAAATTTCTTATTTTAGTTCTGTCAAATTTGTTTCATATATTTTGAAACTCTTCAATTGCTGTTAATGCTAAATGCTGTCAGTTTCAACTCACAGCAATCCTATATAGAGTTTCTGAGGAATGGTTGGTGGATTTAAACAGCTGATCTTGCAGTTAGCAGTCTAGTACTTATCTTACAATGTCACACCAGGTAGATTGAAATATAGGATGGTTGTATCTTTCTGGTAGCTTTACTTTTTTTTCATTAAGAAATAACCCTCTATATGTCTAGTCCTACTTTTTAATAAAGTCTGATATCACTATGACTATGCTAACTTTCTTTGTTTTTTGACATGATTCATCCTATTTTCAACTGTATATTTAGAATATTTCTCTTGTAAGCAGCTTATGATTGGGCTTGATTTTCTTTTATTAGTCTTACTTATAGTTGAAATATTTAGTTCTTTTACCTTTAATGTAATTATTGACATATTTGAGTATATGTCTAAAATAATAACTATTTTCTATTTGTCTCACCTACTTGATATTCATTTTATTTTTGCCTTACCTTGTTTTAGATTCACCTAGTATTTTCATTCCTTTTTTTATATGTGCTACTTTTTTATTTTGCTTCTATTGCTATTAGTGATTATCCTGGAAATGATCACATCCACACTTAAATTACAAGAATCTAATATAATGGAGGAGTCGTTGTATGGCAATGTTGGATCAGCTCTGGCCTACAAACTGCAAGGTTAGCAGCTCAAACCTACTAGTGGCTCTTTAAAAACCCAATGCAGAGTTGCTATGAGTAGGAAATGACTGGATGGTACTTAACAAAGAACAAAATAACTAATACAATATAATCAGCAATGCACAGGCTTTAATTGAAATTCATGATACCTCATCTTGTATTTTTGTGGTACTGTTGTTATCATCAAACTTTCTACATTTATTATAAACCATTAAAAGACTGTGCTTCCTAAAATCTATATTTATTTTTATTTTCTCTTATTCTTGTTATTTTGCTCTTCAATACTATTTTGCTTTCATCAGTAGTCACATTCCTTCAACCTGAAATTTTTATTTCAATATTTCTTTTAGTATGAATGTATTAGCAAAACTTTCCATTTGTATTTCTTTTTCTGGGTCTGGACTTTTCTTTTTCCCTTCATTTTAGAAGAATATTTTCATGGGGTAGAAAATTCTAGATTGGTATTTATTTACTCTTAGCACTTTCAATATGTCATTCTAGGACTTTCTAGCTTTTAAGATTATTCTTGAGAAGTATTCCATAAGTCTATTTTTGTCCTTTTTAAGATCATGTATCTTTCCACATATACACACACTGTCCCCATGGCTGCTTTCAATATTTTTACTTTTTATTTGAATTCATAGCTTACATTTTTTTTCATCAGCTTTGAAAAGATCTTGTCTCCAAAAACGTGTATTTAAATATCATTTCTTCCCCATTTTCTCTTTCAATCTGTCCTGGGACTCCAATTACATATGTGTTAGACCTTTCTTCCATATTTAAAAAAAAATTATCATCAGGTTTAATCCAATTTATGTCAACTCAATCCATGTGTGTCAGAGTAGAACTGTACTTTATAGAGTTTTAAGTGGCTATTGTCTTTGAACTGCCAATCCATTTACCTTGATGTTATTCATTAATCCAGTGATAAGGATTTTTGTTTTCTTTATATTGAGGTGCAACCCATACCAAAGGCTGTGGTCTTTGATCTTCATCAGTAAATATTTGAAGTTCTCTTTGTTTTCAGCAAGCAAAGTTATAAAATCTGCATATCATAGCTTGTTAATGAGTCTTCCTCCAGTCCTGATGCCACATTCTTCTTCATATATTCCAGCTTTTCAAATTATTTGCTCAGCATTCAGAAAATAAGTATGATGAAAGAATACAACACTGGCACACAGATTTCCCTTTTGTGTGTGTGTGAATTAAGTGATGGTTTACATGGGAGAACGTAGGCTTTACACTCATCATTTCATTGCAATGATTACAATCTCCTCCATGCATCATCATTCAACAGTATTTGTTTCTATTCCCTCTGGGGTTTTGTTGTTTTTCGTTTTTGTTTTTTTTTTTGGGGGGGGGGTGTACACAAAAACACTCAGGGATAGATTATCATTTAAACAACCAAAGGGCACATTCTGCAAACCTACCTCCTATCTTTCTCTTTCCCTGAGACTAGAGTCCTCAGCTGCTCTATCTCACCATGTCCTCATCTCTGCTTCCATCTCTGATGTCACTGCTTCTCTGGATAGAGCACTACATTCTGCTTGTGCTCTTCTCCTTAATGGTCTTATGGTCCTCTGTTCCTAGACTGTACGATTAACTCTGTTCTCTTTTTGTTACAAAACTTCTACCTTTACAGTTGTGACAATTGCAGTTCATCATGATAACAATTACTCACTATTGAATCATAAGAATCTTATCCCCATCTCCTTTCACCAGACCCATCTAGACAAGATGACAACTATTCAGTGGGGATTCTACTTTCCCTGCACACTCTGAAACTAAACTCCCTCTTGAAAACTTGTAAGCCAGTCCCTTCATGCCTTTATAGCCTCCCTTACCCCATTTTAGGTAGCCAATGTCTAAGTTGCTCCTCCCTATCAACCCTCTATACAGAGGGGATAGGATTCATCCTTGATGTGAAGACTCCTTCCTTCTCAGTTGGTATTTTGAGCTACTACTTCCACAAGTATAGGTCAAGTTCATTAAATTGTAGCAATTTATACTTGTTTCCTTTATCAAAAAAAAATTTTTTTTTTTTTATCTTCCTCTAGTCGAGTTCTGATCATCAAGCCATTGAAGCTAGGTCAAATGGGTACTATCTACAAATTTGGTCATTCTTGTGTGTATCCCCTCAGTTCATATAAGCTGGATGCTTCACTCTCAAGCTTTCCTAATTTTAAATCATTCAGTGTTCCTATGTTTGAACAAGTGCCTCTTGGTCTATGTATAGGTTCTTAATGAGCCTAATTAAGTGTTCCCGAGTACTCATACTCCACAATGTTGTCCATCGCATGTCATGATCCACACAATTGAAAGCCTTTGCTTAGTCAATAAAGCAGAGGTAAACATCTTTCTGGTATTCTCTGCTTTCAGCTAAGATCCATCTGACACCAGCAATGATACCCCTCGTTCCATGTCCTCATCTGAATCCAGCTTGAGCTTCTCGAAGTTCCCTGTAAATATACTATTGCAGCCATTTTGGGATTATCTTTAGCCAAATTTAACTTGCATGCGATATTAATGATATTGTTCAATGATGTCTACATTCCATTGATTCACCTTTCTTTGGAATGAACACAAATATGGTTCTCTTCCAATCAGTTAGCCAGATAGGTGTATTCACTCCTAATATCTTGGCATAGATGAGTGAGTGCCTCCAGTGCTGCATCAGCTTGTTGAAAGATTTCAATTTGTATTTCATCCATTACCAGAACCTTGTTCTTTACCAATGCCTTTAGTGCCCCTTGAACTTCTTCCTTCAGGATCATTGGCTCTTGATCATATGCTACCTCATGAAATAGTTGAACATTGACCATTTCTTTTTCACAGTGACTCTTTTGTATTTCTTCCATCTTCTTTTGATGCTATCTGCATCATTCAATATTTTGCCCATAAAATCCTTCATTATTGCAACTCAAGGCTTAGATTTTTTCTTCAGTTCTTTTAGCTTGAGAAATGCTAAGTGTGTTCTTCACTTTTGGTTTTCTAACTCCAGGTCTTTACACAGTTCATTATAATATTTGAATTTGTCTTCTAAAGCTGCCTTTTCAAATTTTCTTTTCAACTCTTTTACTTTTTCATATCATCCATTTGCTTTAGTTATTGTATGCTAAATGATGTCAGATTTTCTTCTAGCATACATTTTGGTCTTTTCCTTCTTTCTTGTCTTCTTAATTACCTTTTGCTTTCTTCGTGTATTATGTTCTTGATGGCATCCCACAACTCTTCTGGTCTTCAGTCATTAGTGTCTAATGCATAAAATCTGTTCTTAAGATGATCTTTAAATTCAGGTGGGATATGTTCAAGGAGCTCTGGTAGCATAGTGGTTATGAGTTGGGCTGTTAGCCTCAAGGTCAGCAGTTCAAAACTACCAGCTGTTCTGTGGGAGAAAGTGAGGCTTTCTGCTCCCTTAAAGATTTACAGCCTTGAAAACCCTATGCAGGGTCACCATTAGTCAGCACTGACTCAGCACACCATCACCACCTCCATGTTCAAGGTCATACTTTGCCATTGTTAACTTGTTTTCATTTCCTTCAACTTTAGCCTAATGTTGTTTCACAGTCTCCCCCTGGCCTTGTTTTGGCTGATGATATGAAGCTTTTCCACTGACTCTCTCCATATTTGTTGTTTAAAAAATTTATTTGCAATGAATAAGTCATCAGTCTCAGAAAATTCTATCATGTGACCTCCTGAATCGTTTCTATCACCAAGGCCATAGTTTCCAAGCACTGATCCTTCTTCTTTTTTTCCAACCTTTGCATTCCAATCACCAGTAATTATTGATACATCTTGACCATATGTTTGATCAATTTCAGGCTGAAGAAGTTCATAAACTTCTTCAATTTCATCATGCTAGCTTTAGTGGTTGATGAATAAATTTGAAAAATAGTTGCATTAACTGATCTTCCTTGTAGGTAGATGGACATTATCCTATCACAGACAGCAATATACTTTAAGATAGATTTTGAAATGTTTTTGATGATGGATGTCATACCATTCCTCTTCAATTTGTAAGTCCTGACATCATAAACCATTTGATTGTCAGATTCAAACTGGCCAATACCAGTCCATTTCCACTCATTAATGTCTAGGTTATTGATGTTTATATGTTCCATTTCACTTTTGAAAGCTTCCAATTTACCTAGATTCATACTTCATACATTTCATGTTCTGCTTATTAATGGATGTTTACAGCTGTTTTTCCTCATTTTTAGTTGGGTTTCATCAGCAAATGAATGTCCTGAAAGCCTTACTTCATTCACATTATCAAGGTAACTCTACTTTGAGGCAACAGTTCTTCCTCACTCAAATTATGAAGAGTTCAGCTTCTGGTACTATATCTGACAATATTCTGGTATATCTAACAGTGTTTCACTGTTGTTCATAATTCAGTGACTAAATATTCAGAAGTAGTCCGTTTCTCCTTCTTCTTTGCCTCTGTTTGTCAGAAAACTCAGCTGAAACCTATCCACTATGGGTGACCCTGCTGGTATTCTAAATACTGTTGGCATAGCTTCCAGAATTGCAGCAACATGCAAGCCATCACAGTATGACAAACAGACAGATGGGTATTGAACTCTTCTGGATATAGCATCTTAATTTACTTATGATTAATGCCAACAGTAGAAAATCTTCTTGTTTAGGTTTTCCCACATTTGTTGTATATAAGTCAGCTATATCTCACCTCTCAGGAAACTCAATAGTTGTCAGTTTTCATATCTTTACATCTCTCCTTTTCTCTACAGTTATAGAGTCTTGTTGGGAATTTATTTATCTAGTGCTGTTATAGTAGAAACACCACAAATGGCTGATTTTATTAAGCAGAAATTTATTCTCTCACTGGTTAGGAGGCTGGAACTCTAGACTCGTGGCACCAGCTCTATGAAGATGATTTCATTCTCAGTTTAGGAGGAAGATTCTTGACTCCTTTCAGCATCTGTTGGCCTGATATTCCTTGGCGATCTCCATGTTTCTTGGCATCAATCTTACCCTAGGACTAGGAGATTTCCCAGCACAGAGACCTGGATTCAAAAGATGTGATCTGCTCCCCACTGCTCATCTTTATATTTGGCAATTAGTCCTCTCTCTCTGCTCAGTTCTTTCTCCTTTCATCTTTTGTAAAATTGTGTTGCAGGCTACACATACCCTTAGGAAAACTCCCCTTACTTGATACAATTAAATATATGACTGTAATAAACAAAGTTATTCATTTATTCTTCCCTTTATCCTTTCTTTTTTAAAAATAAAAGAATAAAAAAAGGAGAGCAAACTGAGTACCTCTCTGTTACAGATATTTTACTTAGTTTTCTTAAGATAAAAGCCCTAAAAAAACATACCATCCACAGGTTATATTCAATACCTTTTGACATCACTGTTGCCCATCAAACAAAGGTTCCTCTAGTCTCCACATGGTCAGCATGCAGTCAAGATATATTGATTGGAATGCAAAAAAAAAAAAAAAAAAGAGGCAAGATCAAAAATATGGTTTGTGATTTTAAAAAATGTTGGAGATTTCATGATAACATTTTTTATAACCAATGACTTGTTCATTACAGATATCTTTTTTAAACATCATAAAAGGCAACTCTACACATAGAAGTCAGCACATAGAATACACAGGAACCAAATTCTGTGGAAAGAAATGGTAGAAAAGTCCAATATCATTAGTCAAAACAAAGTCAGGGACTGTCTGTGGAACAGACCATCAATAGTCTATATGAAAATTCAGGATGAAGCTAAAGAAAAATCCATGAGAACCAAAATATGACCCTCAACATATTCCACCTGAATTTAGAGACCATCTCAAGAACAGATTTGATGCATCAGACACTAGTGACTGAAGAGCAGAAAAGCCGTGGACTGATACCAAGGATATCAAAAAGGAAGAAAGCAAAATGTCATTTAAAAGGCAGGAAAGAAAGAAAAGACCAAAATGGATGTTGGAAAAGACTCAAAAACTTCTTATTAAGCATAGAGATGCTAAAGCAAATGGAAGAAACAATTAAGCAAGAGAGCTGAACAGACAATTTCAAAGGACAACTCAAGAAGACAAAGTGAAATGTTAAAAAGAATTGTACCAAGACTTGGAGCTAGAAAACGAAAAGGGAAGAACATGCTCAGCATTTCTCAAGCTGAGAGAACTGAAGAAAAAATTCAAGTCTTGACTTGAAATACTGAAAAACTCTATGGGCAAATGTTGAATGACACAGAAAACATCATCAGAAAATGAAATGTTATACTTAGTTACTGGGCTGAAAAGATATAGTCGATGTTCAATCATTTCAACAGGTAGCATATGATCAAGAAATGATGATACTGAAGAAATAAGTTCAAGGTGCACTGAAGGCATTAGTGAAAAGCAAGTTTCCAGGAATTGACAGAATACAAACTGAAATCTTTCAACAAACTGAAACAGCACTGGAGGTACTCACTCATCTATATGCCAAGAAATTTGTAAGAGAGCTACCTGGCCAGTGAATTGGAAGAAATCCATATTTGTGACCATTCCAAAGAGAGGTGACCCAACGGAATGTGGAAATCATAGAACAGTATCATTAATGTCACATGTAAGTAAAACTTTGTTAATTCAAAAATGGCTACAACAGTATATTGACAGAAAATTTCCAGAATCTCAAGCTGGATTCAGAAGAGGACATGAAACTAGGGATATCATTGCAGATATCACATGGATCTTGGTTGAAAGCACAGACTGCCAGAAAGATGTTTACTTGTGCTTTATTTACTATGCAAAATTTTTCAACTGTGTGTAATATGACAATATTATAGATAACATTGTAAAGGTTTTTGACTATGTGAATCATGATAAGCTATGGATAAAATTGAGAAGAATGAGTATTCCAGAATGCTTCATAGTGCTCATGAGCAACTTGTACTTAGACCAAGAAGCTGTTGTTAGAACAGAACAAAGGTACACTGAATGTTTTAAAGTTGGGAAAAGTGTGTGCCATACTTATTATAAGTTTCACCATACTTATTCAATCTGTATGCTTAGCAAATAATCCAAAAGAAACTGGATTATATGAAGAAGAATGTGGCATCAAGATTAGAGGAAGACTCATTAACAACCTGCCATGTGCGGATGATGCAACCTTGCTTGCTGAAAGCTTTGATTTTACTGATGAAGATCTTACTGATGACGATCAAAGATCACAACCTTCAGTATGAATAGCACTTCAAAGTAAAGAAAACAAAAACCCTCACAACTGGACCAATAAAAACATCGTGGTAAGTGGAGAAAAGATTGGAGTTGTCAAAGACTTCATTTTGGTTGGATCCATCATCAACACTCATTGAAGTAGCAGTCAAAAATCAAACGACACATTGCATTAGGCAAACTGCTGCACAAGACCTCCTAAAAATGTTCAAGAGCAAAGATGTTAGCTTGAAGACTAATGTGAGCCTGATGCAAGCCATGGTATTTTCAGTAGCCTTATATATATATATGTGAAAGTTGGACAATGAATAAGGAAGAACTTAGAAGAATTGTTGCATTTGAGGTTTGGTTTGGGAGAAGAATATTCAAGGTACCATGAACTGAGAAATCTCTGGTGAAAGAAGTACAGCAAGAATGCTCCTTAGAAGTCAAGATGGCCAGACTACGTCTCTCATACTTGGGACATATTATCAGGAGGAACCAGTCCCTGGAGAAGGACATTATGCATTGTAAAATGGAGGGTCTGTAAAAAGGAGGAAGACCCCCAATGTGATGGATTGACACTGTGGCAGCAGCAATAGGCTCAAGCATACTGATTTTGAGATGGCACATGACTGGGCAGTGTTTTGTTCTGTTGTACATAGAGTTTCTATGAGTCAGAACTGACTCGGGGGTACCTAACAACAGCAACAACAATGTCCCCCAGCCATGTTATAGTCTTTGCTAGTCAAAGACTCTAGTCATAAATAGGTTGTTTTCTTATTACTTATGGCTTAATTATGGTCATAAATACAGACTATTAAAATGCTTTTGGTTTAACTATATGACTGGTTTTGAAAGTTTGAATATTGCCTCTTCCTACCATAAAACAACTCCTAGCCAGTTCTGTTGCTTTCGTCTTGGATACAAATAATACGATAAGGCATGTAAGGGGATAGGCCTAAAAGGAGACTCACATAACCTCAGTAGCCACAAATTTGAGCAAAAGACTTGACAGGAATCAGGACTTAAAGAGAAGAAGGTCAGACAACAAGCACAAAACTGATGTTTTCCCAAGCACTGATTTCAGAGAGTACATTTCTCAGTCATACTCCTAAAACCCATGGGAACCAGGCTGAACAATTTGATTATCATTAAGTAGCAAAGAGGAAAACTAGGTCTGCGAAGAAAATGCTTAAGGCATTCGTAAACACAAATGGGTCAATGACAGAATTAAAAAGAGAACAATATGATTCTAACACATTGTGCATCTTCAGACCTGCCAAGCCCTTCTCTGGTCTCATGACCAACTCCACACTGCTTAATAACTTTAAAGAAATAGTTGGGCCTTGACAAAGTAAAATGAGCTTTCACTTTTTCATGGTGTTTAACATCAGGGTTCCAATTTTGATTGACTTACATGGATCAGTAATTTCCTCCATTCTTGATAAGGACCACACACTGAAGTCTGCTAAATTGTATGTGGCAAAGTGCACAATGAAATACAAATACAATAGACTTGAATGAGAACGTCGAAAATATAACTGATAAACTGAAGGATCTCAAGATAAGGAATTGAAATACCACAAAGAACTGGGGATTACAAAAGCGTTATGTGCTCAGAATACAAGCACGGTTTAAACTTTGCTGGTATACTTTCCCAGGCTTAAAAGGACAATAAATCAGAAATACTCACATCAACAATAGATGAGATGATATTGAAGCAATTTTGCTATCTTAATTACAGTGAACTTTTTCTTTTTTGCCTTACATCCCTCTGTGAATGAGTCAATGCTTCTCATTCCTTTTGAATTCAGTAGAAAATTTATAGTTGTGCTAGATAAAAATGTGCAGTATTTGTCTGCTTTAGTTTCCCATACTACTGGAGAGACTGTGTGTGTGTCAGGAAATACATCTAACCAAATTGTGAGGTAACCATGTTAGCCCTCTCCTACCACCCCTTTCAGAGCTCCTCCTGGTGAAATTCCCTGATGCTCTCACCCCGGGGGACCAATTCTGTGTGCTTGTTTTATTCTACAGCCCTTGTCATCCTTGACCTGCTGAGGTGTTAATTCTACCAAGCTGTCATAACAGAACATGGCATTTTGGCCTCCAAGCCTTGGCTCAACACTTTCCTTACCTAGAATTCCCTCCCCATCCTCCTCCATCTGCTTAATTTCTGCCTGTTCTTAAAGGCACATAAACTGATCAGATCCTTTTGATTTTAATCAACTGAAGTCTCAGTCAAACCGTTTTTAGGCCTAAAGGGGTTTGTTGGATTCAAATACCCATGTAATGGAAAGAGTAAGTGCTAGCTGGCCATAAAACGTCTGAACTCCTAGTGTGGCACTTTAGAATCAGCACTGTGAACCACAAGGTCAACATTTCAAACCCACCAGCTGCTCCTTAGAAACTGTATACAGGATTGCTATGAGTCAGTACTGACTCGATAGCACTTAACAATAACAACAAAAAATGTCTGGAAGCAGGCTCCTAAATGCTCTCAGAACCTACTATCTTCTTTTATTTTTTTTTCATTTGATACTCTCCAGGGTTCAGCTTCATTCTCTCAAAGAAGCTTTCACTATAAAATGGAAATACAGTGTCCTGCAGTTCAACTTTTTCCAGCTCTGCCAACAGAGAGAAATTGCTTCCTTTCCTTAGATATAAATTTTTCAAATAACCAATTTCTTGTCTTATTGATTTTTTTTTCTGTTGCTTTTCTGTTTTCTAATCCATTTGTTTCTGCTCTAATCGTTATCATTTATTTTCTTTTGCTGATTGTAGGTTTACTTTGCTGATCCTTTTCTAATTGTTGGAGTTGTATTAATGTGTTGATTTAGGTTCTTTCTTATTTTGGAAATGTGTGTTTATTGCTATAAATTGCCCTCGAAGCATGGCTTTTACTCTGTCCCAAAGGTTTTAGTATGTTGTGCCTTCACTCTCATTTGATTAAAGAAACTTTTTATTCCATTTTTTATTTGTTTTGTTACCCAGTAGCTTTTAAAAAGAGTGTTATTCAGTTTCCAAGTATTTTTTGGAAATACTTTGTTTCCTTAATCTTCCTATTGTTAATTTCTAATTTTATATAGTATTATAATCTGAAAAGATAGTTTGTAGTATTTTGATGTTTTAAAATTTATTGAGATTTGCTATGTGTCCTAACATGATCTATTCTGGAGAATGTTCAGTGTACACTGGAAAAGAATGTATGCTGTGCTGTTGTTGGGTTGAATGCTCTGTATAAACCTCTGAGGTCAAGTTGATTCATTTGTTGTTTAGTTCCTCTGTGTCTTTATTGAGTTCCTTTCTGGTTGTTCTGTCCTTTTTTGAAAGTAGTGTATTAAAATCTCTTACTATTATTGTAGATTTGTCTTTCTTCATTTCTATTAGAGTTTAATTTATGTATTTTGAGGTTTTTTCATTGAGAGCATAGGTATTTTTTATAGTTATGTTCTCTTGTTCAATTGGCCCTTTAATCATGAGACACCATCCTTCTTTTTCTCTTCTGCTGGGTTTTTGCCTTAGTCTATTTTATCAGAAATTAATATTACTACTGTTGCTCATTTTTTATTACCATTAGCTTGATATATTTTCCATCCTTTAATTTTTAACTTACATTTGTCTTTGTGTATAAGGTGTGTCTCTTGTAGACAGCATATTGAAGGATCCTGTTTTCTTATCCATTCTGCTACTCTGTCTCTTGAATTTAATTCATTGCTGTTCAGTGTAATTATCAACAGGTGTGAATTGATTGCAATCATTTTACTGTGTGTATGCTTTTGTGGTTCATCTCGGTTTTTTTGCTCTGCATGTTTTTCTGTGCTGAGCACATTTTTTTGTGCATTTTCTTGTTAATTTCTTCATTGTTTTAATGCTTACAAAGTCTTCTTGGATTTTCCTTTTCTTGATTTGATGTGAAGGTATATTTTCTTTGAGGTTACCCTGTAATTTATTAAGTTCTTCCCCATTTAAAAACAGTCTGTTTGTATCTTGCAGTCTACTTGACTTCCTTACCTTTTGGAATTCTGTAACTATACTTTTCCCAATTTTTGCTTTGTAGTTGTCTTCATTATAAATGCTATCTCTGATTCTCTATCTTAAAGTTTTGTTTTACTTTGGATATTTCTATATCTGGATTGAATTCTGGGTGGTGTGGCATGTATGTCAATCTCTGGTTGTTGTTTGCTGTTGTTGGTTCTCAATCCAAAGGCTCCCCTTTAGTATTTTTTATAAAGTTGGTCTGGTTTTTACAAATTCCTTTGATTTCTGTTTATTTGGAAATGCCATCATATTTGAGGGACAGTTTTGCTTGGTATATGATTCTTGGTTGGCAGTTTTTTTTTTTTTTTCTTTAAAAGTTTTATATATGCTCAACAAACAAATAAATCTGTGTAGAAAAGAAATATAACCTAAATGTTCCTTAGAAACCAGGATGGCCAGACTTCGTCTCTCATACTTAGAGTATATTATCAGGAGATACTAGTCCCTGGAGAAGGACATCATGCTTGGTAAAGTGAAGGGTTAGCAAAAAAAAAAAAAAAAAAAAAAAGAGGAAGACCCCCAACAAGATGGATTGGCACAGTGGCAACAGCAATGGATGCAACAATTATGAGGTTGGTGCAGGACCAGGCAGTGTCTCATTCTGTTGTACATAAGGTCACAATAAGTCAGTATCAAGTCAACAGCTCCTAACAACCACAGCAACAACAATTTTGCACATTTATAAATAATAGTGTAGCAGAGGTATCTGATAGCTTCTAACTTCACAAAAGGGAGAGAAAATCACCATCAGTCTAATTCTGACTTTTAATGTGAAATTCAGACATACCATATATCTTTTTTTTTTTTTTTTTCCAATTCTTGCACCAACTGTCCCTCCCACAGCATTCCCATTCTATTTCTCTGCTGGGTTTAGTAACTCGGTGCAATGGCCACACAGAGCTCATGAACCATACTCATAGTTATAGATCTATTTAGGATGTAACTAGTCATATTTCAGGATAAAAAATGAGGAAGGACACAGTTATTTGATCAGGACAGCCTCTTCTGAGCCATGTCAGACAGGCTCTCTAGTGGTTGGCCTCTTGGCCCTCAGTCATTGACCCCTAAGCCTGGCCACTGCCGCAATCAAGCAAGTTTTACAAAGCTATTTAGCTCCACCTGAGGGCATTCCACTCCACCAAGAAGCCTGCTATCTCAGCTCCCTTACTCAATGGATCAGCATATACATTGTAACTGCCTTGCTCCATGGGCAGGAAACATATTGTGGTATCTTGCCTAGATCTTCTAGATCTACTGCCATCAAGTCTCATCACCTTGCATTATCTATGGTGTCACAGCTCTAAATTCTTGGTCTAGGAGGTTCTCAGTACAGGAACCCTGGGTACAAAAGGTATGCTTTACTCTTGTCTCTTCTTTTTGGTGGTACTGAGATCCCCTTTTCTGCCTTAGGAATGGATCATTTTAAAGCTAATGATATGGCTAACTGATCAATGCCCTCAGTAGGGCTCCATACACCTTATTTGCATGTTGTTGTTGTTGTTGTGTGCCACTGAGTCAATTCCAACACATAACGATCCTTTGTAGAGATTCCTAGAGCAACTGGTGAATTTGAACAGCAGATCTTGTGGTTACCAGTCCAGTACTTATCCTACAGTGCCACACCTAGTCCCACCCAAACATTTTGTGGGAGTTGTAAAACCATGGCAAGAAAGATCATGTAAAAGCAATCCATTGTACAACAACATTAATAAAAACTTGCTTTAAAAAAGCTTATAAAGTATTATAATATATAAATTTTGAAACAAAAAGGCTATACAGATATAATAAAATATGGAAAAACTAAAATATGATTGTTCCTGTGTATTAGAATCACAATTTTAAGTTTATTTTATGTATGTGTTGCTTCTATTTTAAAAATTTCCACAGTGACCTAAAATTACTTTTGTATTTTGAAAGAAAAATAAAAACTATTTTAAATACAGGAAGATCTCTTCAGGATGACTCATCGGGTGGTGGACTGCCAAGGCCATAGTTAGCATTGGATCCAGAAAACAAAGTGAGTCAGATCAGACAAGTATAAAATATTGTACTTCATGCTAAACTTAGTGGGAAATCATAATATCTCATAATTCTAGTCCTTCATAGTTTTCAATGTGTTTTCATGCCCATTTTTTCATTTAAGCCTCACAAAATTCTGAGAAATAACTGGAACAAAAGCTATTACCATCATTTTCTAAATGAACAAATGAACCCTGGAGAGATGAAGTTACATGTCAAAACCTAGAACTTAGTAAGGTAAACAATGTTAAGTGCCATCAAGTTGTTTCCAACTCATAGTGACTATGTTGCAACTAGCAGTTCAGTGCCTATCCTACAATGCCACACCAGCACTTCATTGATTAATGCTTATTATTTTTAATAATTAATAGCTTATTATCGACTTATACAATAAATTGCTTAGCATACAGGTCGGATAAATATGGTGAAAGGTTATGATCCTGGCACACACCTTTCCTGGGTTTAAGCCATTCAGTGTCCCTTAGTTCTGTTCTAACAAGTGCCTCTTGGTCTATGTACACGTTGCTCATGAGCACAGTTAAGTAATGCAGAAATCATAGAACAATTTCATTAATATCACGTGCAAATAAAATGTTGCTAATAACTTCAGTGCTGCTTGGACTTTTAGTATCATCAGTTCTTGATCATATGCTACCTCGTGAAATGGTTGAATGTCGATCATTTATTTTTGGTACAGTGACTCTGTTTATTCCTTTCATCTCCATTTGATGCTTTCTGCATCATTTAATATATTGCCCATTGCTGTTGTTTGCTGTTTAGTGCCATTGAGTCAGTTCTGACAAATAGGGATCCTAAATAGTGTTCCCAAGGAGTGGCTGGTAGTTTTGAACCACCAACCTTATAGTTAGCAGTCCAATGCAGATGATACAATGACATACCAGGGCTCCATTTTGCCTACAGAATCCTTCAATATCACAGGTCAAGGTTTTAATTTTTTTTTTTTTTTTTCAGTTCTTTTGGCTTTAATAATGCTGAGCATGCTCTTCCCTTTTGGTTTTGTAACTCTAGGTCTTTGCATATTTCATTAAAATATTTAACACTTGACTGTCTTCTAGAGCTGTCCTTTGAAATTTTCTGTTCAGCATTTTTATTTCCTTCTTTTCTCCATTTGCTTTCACTTTTCTATGCTCAGGAGAAAGTTTCAAAGTCTTTTCTGACATCCATTTTGGTCTTTTCTTTCTTTTTAAAATGACTTTTGCTTTCTTCCAGTATGTACATTATTGATGTCATCATCCCACAACTTTTCTGGTCTTTGACAGTAGTATCTAATGCATCAAGTCTGTCCTTGAGATGGTCTCTAAATTCAGGTGGAGTAAATCCAAGGTCACATTTTGCTCTGTTAACTTGTTTTCATTTTTATCAGCTTCAGCCTGAAATTGCATACGTGCAATTCAACAGTCAGCCCTAGCCTTGCTTTGGCTGATAATTTGGAGCTTTTCCACTGTTTCTTCCCACAGATGTAGTCAATTTGATTCCTGTGTATTCCATCTGGTGAGGTCATGTGTATAGCCTTTTATGTTATTTTAAAAGGGTATTTGCAATGAAGAAGTCATTGGTCTTGGAAATTCTATCAAGCTATCTGTAGCATCATTTCTATCACCAAGGTCATATTTTCCAACTACTAATCCTTCCTCTTTGTTTCCAATTTTGCCTTACAATCACCAATAATTTTCAAGGCATTTCGCTTGCATTTTTTATCAATTTCAGTCTGAAAAGTGGTAAAATTCTTCAATTTCATCATCACTGACTTCAGTGGTTGGTGTGTAAATTTGAATAATAATGGTATTAACTGGTAATCCTTGTAGGTGTGTGGATATTACCTTATCACAGACAGTAGTTTACTTCAGAATAGATCTTGAAATGTTCTTTTTGATAATGAATGCAATGTCATTCCTCTTGAATTTGTCATTCCATTTGATTGTCAAATTCAAGATATGAGTCCATTTAAACACATTAGTACCTAGGATATTGATCTTTATGGATTTCATTTCATTTTTACAACTTCCAATTTTCCTATATTATTACTTTACACATTCCATATTTCAATTATTAGTGGATGATTCTTCTCATTTTGAGCTGTGCCCATCAGAATATGAAAGTCCTGAGAGCTTTACTCCATTCATTTCATTATGGTCAACTCTACTTTGAGGAGACAGCTCTTCCTTCCCCAGTCATATTTTGAGTATCTCTCAACCTGAAGGGCTCATCTTCTGGCACCATATCTGACAATATTCTGTTGCTAATCATAATGTTTACATATTCTGGTACTATATGTGACATTGTTCTACTGCCATGAGTAAGAATTTCAGTGAGTAAACATTGAGAAGTTCATTTCTCCTTCTCAGTCTGTCTTTGTCTGGAAATTCTGCTGAATTTAAAATACCAGTAGGGGACCCTGCTGAAATTTGAAATACCACTGGCATAGCTTCCAGAATCACAGCAATATGCAAGCCACCACAATACAACAAATTAACAAATGAGTGATGGAATTAAAAAGGTAGCAAGTAGTAATTAAGAATTTAGTATTAAAAAGTAAGAATACAATAAGATTTGCAATAAGCATTATAACCAAATAAACCTAGAGTGCTAAATATAGATACTTATAACTAATATTATAGAATTGAATCTAGAAGATAAAAACAAGTTTCAATTAAAATAAACAAATACTGTCTTGTTTGACACATTTGAAAAACATTTATTCACTTATTCTTTTCCCTTTGTCAATTTGAGAACAATTTACTATTTTATTAACTGGCCAGATCACAAAAATAGTCATGGTAGACACTTTAGGTCATCCTTTGAATATGCCTTTTGATCTGGTCTTACCTGTTGCCAGCATGTACACCTTCTACAAAATGGGTGGTCCTTTTCTTCATTCCACTGCAAGGAGAAGATCATTTGAAGGGCCACGGGAAATTTGTTTCTTTGAAGTGTTTCCCAATGGTGTCGATCTTATGAATCAGATTCTCCATGTAAATAATGTCATATTTCCAAGAGAACATGCAATCAGCATGTTATCTGTTAGGGCAATTCGCTTTTTATTGAATTTGCCATAACCGTGCTTGTAGATCAGATCATTCACTGACTTCAAGTTTGGGTATCCTCATGTAATATATGGTTCCACAATCCTCAGCAGGTTCACTGAAGACTTGTGCTTAACAAGGTACCATTGACCATCTGGAGAAGGCGAAGAAGCTGTAACACCTTTCAAAACTTTGGGCTCACACCATTGATGTCTCTGATCCTGATAACAAATGTCAGCTTGAATTCTCCAGGTACATAGAAGTTGCCCGCTTTTCTTGCCATCCTAGCCATTCGAATCTCAGTTGTGTACATCTGCCTGTATTCCTTGTGATAGTGCTTGGCTTTTTTTAGATAAGCTTCCGCCTAGCTTTTTGAAGCATCTTTTGGGCAAACTTCTTTCTCAGGCACTTGATCTTTAGTTCTACAAAATTCCTTCATTTTTTCTTAAGGGTTTCTGGCACAGTAGGAACCTTCTTTCTTCTCTCCAACATCCTCCATGGTTCCAGACAGTTAAAAAAAATATATTCACTTATTCTTTAACACTGAATGTTGTTGTTGTTGTTAGGTGCCATTGAATCGATACAGACTCATAGAGAACGTATGCACAACAGAACAAAACACTGCCCGATTCTGGGTCAACCTCACTACTGTTGCCACACTTGAGTCCATCGATGCTGC
>NW_006408664.1:2118848-2120261 GCF_000296735.1 Chrysochloris asiatica | reverse complement strand
GTTCTGGAATACTCATACTTTGCAATGTTGTCCATAGCTTGTCATGATCCACACAATCAAAAGCCTTTGCGTAGTCAATAAAGCACAGTAGTGTAGTGATTATGAATCAGGCTGTGAACATAAGGTCAGCAGTTCAAAACTACCAGCTGTTCCATGGGAGAAAGAAGAGGCTTTCTGCTCCCACGAAGATTTATAGCCTCGAAAACCCTGCACAGTGTCACTATGAGTCAGAACCGACTCCGCAGCCCATAACCAACCAAATAAACACTGAATATTAAATATAAAATTAAGTAATAATTTGTTTAAAAAAATCATAAAGATTTTTTTTTGAAACAAGATGTTTTCCATATTGTATTTTCTGTAGAGTAAAAGTTAGGAAAAAAGCAACTGCAAAAAGCGTAAAACAAAAGGACAGAATAAGAATGAGTGAACCCTTTCAGTAACTGTAAAGGACTTAAATTTTCAGGTTGAAAGCAAATATTCTAATATCATAATAGAATATGAATTTTAGCATGATGATTCTTGCAAAATAATGCTAAAACTTAAGACTTTCAGAAATGAGATTAGAACAGGCAAAGGCAAAGTATAAACAAGGCCAGAAAAATTGTTAGACAAAGTAAATTTCAAGCAAAAAAACACTGAATATGGTGACATAGAATTATTCTGTGATGATGTATATCTATACTGAATATAGGACATTTAACAATTATATAAAATAAGACCTTTTTGAAAATCAGGGAGAATGTCAGAGGTAATTTTTTATTAGATCACGTTATTGTAAGATTCTCTGTGCAAATTATTGAATGATGCAGAAAGCATCAAGAGAAGATGGAAGGAATACACAGAGTCACTGTACCAAAAGGAAATGGTTAATATTCAACCATTTCAAGAGGTAGCATATGATCAAGAGCCAATGATACTGAAGGAGGAAGTCCAAGGTGCATTGAAGGAATTGGCAAAGAATAAGGCACCAGGAATTGATGGAATCAAAATTGAAATCTTTCAACTAAGTGAGGCGGTACAGGAGGCACTCGTTCATCTCTGCCAAGAAATTTGGAATACCACTATCTGGCCAACTGATTGGAAGAGATCTGTATTTGTGCCCATTCCAGAGAAGTGACCCAATGGAATGTGGAAATCATTGGACAATTTCTTTGATATCCCATGCAAGTAAAGTATTAATAAAGCTAACACAGAAATGGCTGCAAGCTTAAATTGACAGAGAACTTCCAGAGATTGAAGCCGGATTAAGAAGAGGCCATGGAATGAGGGATATCATTGCTGATGTCCGATCAATGTTGGCTGAAAGCAGAGAATATCAGAAAGATGATTACCTGTGCTTTATTGACTATGCAAAGGCTTTTGATTGTGTGGATCATGACAACATTGTGAAGTATGAGTATTCCAGAACAC
>NW_006408664.1:2110417-2118205 GCF_000296735.1 Chrysochloris asiatica | reverse complement strand
ATCATGTTTGGTAGGATGGAGAGTCAGAGAAAAATAGGAAGACCCCCCCAAAGAAATCGATTGGCCAAGTGGCAGCATTGAGGGACTCAAGCATGGCAACAGTAGTGAAGTTGGCCCAGGATCGGGCAGTGTTTCATTCTGCTGTGTAATGTCGCTCTTAGTCGGTACCAACTCAATGGCCCCTACAACAACACAGCATTAGATAGATCTCTAGGAACTGGTCCCTCCAGACCTGTCCAAAATATGAAAGACTAAGTCTCACCATGTATCACTTGTCAGTTAGTTTGTCATACTGTGGTAGATTGTGTGTTGTTATGATTCGAAAGTTGTGCCACCAATATTTTAAATATCAGCAGAGTCATCATGGTAGACAGATTTCAAATGCACTTACAGACTAAGATGGACTAAGAAGCAGGAGAGACAGAATACTTCCAAATATTTAGTCAATGAAAGCCTTATGAATAGCAGTGAAACAATGTCAGATAGCACCATAATATTGATTATTGAAATTTGATGACGAGCACTAGAATATTGCCAGATACAGTGCTAAAAGATGAGCCTCTCAAGTTGGAAAGCACTCAAAAGATGACTGGGGAAGAACTACTTCCTCAAAGTAGAGTTAACCATCATTACCTGCATGGAATAAAGCTTTTGGGCCCTACATTTACAGATGAGACACAACTCAAAATGAAGAGAAGCAGCTGTAAACACTCATTAATAATTAGAACATGGAATGTATGAAGTATGAATTTAGGGAAATTGGAAGTTGTCAAAAATGAAATGGAACATATAAACATTGATATCCTAAGCACTAATGAGCTAAAATTGACTGGTATTGGCCATTTTGAATCTGACAACCACATGGTTTACTGTTCCAGAAATGACAGATTGAAGATGATAGGTGTTGTGTTCATCTTCAAAAAGAACATTTTAAGATATATCTTAAGGTACAAAGCTGTCTGTGATAGGATAATATTTATATGCCTACAAGGAAGACCAATTAATACAACTCTTATTCAAATTTACACACCAACCACTAAAGCCAATGATGATGAAATTGATGAATTCTGCCAACGTCTTCAGTCTGAAATTGATCAAACATGCAATCAAGATGTAAATCACTGGGTATTGAAATGTAAAGGATGGAAACAAAGAAGAAGGATGAGTCACTGAAAAACAGATCCTTGGTGATAGAAATTATGCTGGAGGTTGCATGATAGAATTTTTCAAAATCAACTACTTCATTGTAAATACTTTTTAAAAACAGCATAAAAGGTGACTATATACATGGATCTCCTCATCTAGAAACCAAAGAAATCAAATTGACTACATGTGTGGGAAAAGATAGTGGAAAAGCTCCATACCATCAGCCAAAACAAGACCAAGGGCAGACTGTGGAATTAGACCTCAATTGCTTATATATAAGTTAAGATTGAAGCTGAAGAAAATTAAAACATCCATGAGAACCAAAATATGAGCTTATACTGGTTCTCCCCTAATTTAAAGATTATGCCAAGGACAGATTTGATGAATTAGACACTAAAGACTAAACACCAGAAGAATTATGGGATGACATCAAGAACATCATACAGGAAAAAAAGCAAATGGTCATTAAGAAAACAAGAAAGAAAGAAAAGATCAAAATGGATGTCAGAAGAGACTGAAATGTTTTCTAGCATAGGGTTGCTAAAGCAAATGGAAGAAATGAAGAGGTAAAAGAGCTGAACAGAAAATTTCAAAGGGCAGCCTGAAAAGGCAAATATTATAATGAAATGTGCCAAGACCTGGAGTTAGAAAACTAAAAGGAAAGAACATACTCAGCATTTCTCAAGCTAAAAGGATTGAAGAAAACCATCAAGCCTCGACTTGAAATACTGAAGGATTGTATGAAGTCTTGTTGTGGCACTGTGGGTTGTACACTGGACTGCAAAGTTGGTTTGAACTGCAAGGTTGGCAGCTCAAGATCACCAACCGCTCACTGGAAACCCTAAAAAAGATCGCTATGGGTCAGAAATGACACAACGGCACTTAACAACAACATGGGCAAAATATTGAAAGATGCAGAAAGCATCAAAAGAAGGTGGAAGGAATACACAGTCACTGTACCAAATACAAATAGTGAATGTTCAACCATTTCAAGAGTTAGCATATGATCAAGAGCCAACGAGATCAGAACAAACAACATGGTGGATAAGGTAGAAGTTTAGTGAGGATCTCTGACAGCAACAACACAGAATACCGGACCAAGCAGGCTCAGGGGATGGTCCCAGAACTCTGAACCACATATAAAGGAATATTTAGAAAGTTGAAAGGCTTACAGTCAGTGGAATTTCTAGCAGAAGCAAGAAATACAGTGCTTTCTAATCCAAGGCTCTCAGCTACTCCCTAAGTGGCCATCTTGGGTGAAACTGAGTGGGGAAAGGATCAGAGCAGCCACGGATGCCTGACAGAACTGTGGCGATAAAGGTGTGGACATTTCTGTTTTTGTATCTGTTCATTCTCACTGTCTGCGCACCTCTATTCTGGTGACTAGAGGAGGTGCCAGAATGAATGGACACCCCATGCTCACCCAAGAGAATTCTATTAAACATGTGCACAGATCTCCTCAAAATTTAAAGGGACAGATTTCACTTAAAACCAAACGGCAGCACAAAATGGCCACAGCCAGCCCTGAAGTGTTTACCACTAGGAAAAAGGCATGAACGGGGCTTGTAGAGCAGGACAGTCAGACTAAAAAGGAAACAGACCAAAAATTAAATCCTGAATTACATCATAATGACCAAGAGTGGCATCTTGAAATTTCTCAGGATGAAGAGTGAAAAAGGAAGCCCATCTCCTGATCACATCTATCTGGAGGCAATCAAAAAGCATAAAAAATAACAAAACACACACCCATATAAGTATTAAGGCCACAGCTAACTACTAAATATGCCCCCAAAACAGAAACAGATGACCATATCAGCACATGTCCAGAAACAAGATAAAGTGACTGAGACAAATGAGCTGGAGGTAGACCTACACTCCATACTGGAAGGACATCAGGCTTTGGAAATGCCTGAGAAGGAATTCAGAAAAATGATTATAAAATGTTTCAAAACACTCTACAATGGAGTTGAGAAAAATAAGGAAGAAGTCAGGAAAGTGCTACTGGAACAATAAAATAAGAGAGATACAACATTGGAAACAATTCAAAACCTACCAAAAGAGGTCCAAATGATTAATAATAGAATATCAGAAATGGACAATACACTGCAAAGGAGTAGAACTGAAGAGATGGAAGCCAGAACTGGTGAGCTGGAAGATAAATCTCTCAATACTACTAAGATAGAAAAACAAGCAGAAAAAAGGATAAAAAAAAAAAATCTAAAGAAGGTCTAAGATTCATGTTGGACAACATGAAGAGGAATAACTTAAGAATAACTTAAGAATTTTCCTAACATCCTGACAAGTGAAAAGATAAGCATTTAAGAAGCTCAACGAACTCCAGGAAGGATAGACCCCAAAAGAAAATCACCAAGATATAGAATAATCAAGCTCTCCAAAATCAAAGATAAGGGCAGAATCCTGAAAGCAGCTAGAGAAAAGAGAAGTGTGACATACAAAGGCAAGCAAATCAGATTAAGCTTGGATCTCTCAATAGAAACCAATATAAAATATAAAATATACCTCTCAATATAAAATCCTGAAAGGAAAAAAATCTGTCAACCAAGAATTCTCTATCCAGCAAAGCTGTCAATCAAATACAATGGTGCAATCAAAACATTTCAGGATAAACAGAAGCTAAGGGATTTTGCCAAAGCCAACCTGTGATGAAAAACAACCTAAGGGAAGTTCTGTGAACTGAAAACCAACAAGAACAGACAACAACCAGTGATGGATGTACGTGGCAGTAGCACCCAGATCTCAGTTAACAAATGAAAGAGTCGAGAACATAACAAAACTTTAAGAACAATTTCAGAGGATCTGGGAGGTCACTCTATGATCAAAACAATTACAATGCGAAAGAAGGTAAATGCATAGGAACAGAGCTCCAGGTAGTGAGAAAGTCAGGTAGATTACAGGATTAAAAAGACTGTCTTAAACAGAGGGAAAAGTTAATGAACTATAAGGTAACCACAACAGTGGGGTTGGGGTGGGGGGTTTATTGGGAGGTAGAGGGGGTCGATGGTAAAGCACAAGGTAGGGTAGACACATCATAGTTTGGGTGTACAGGAGGGCAATACAAGAAGGGGGAGGAGGTGGAAGAACAAGATAGGTAGGGGAACACTGAGACATGTTTGCATGGGCTAAGTGGGATAGTGGTAAATAGTGATGCATGCTCAACCTTGGAACAACAGTGCTCTGTGATACAGGGATCTAGGCATAGTTCGAAGAGGGAAAATAATACTAAGATGCTTGACTGTCTTATGAATATTGGTTTCCCTTGCCTACTATTGTAAAATAGACACTTGAGTAGGCTAGAAAGGAATGTCAGGAAACATGATTACAGAAAACTTGTAAGCCCATCTTCAGCCTAAAACTTGCCCAGTGAAATAGGCCTTTTACGGAGCTTTTTCAGAGTATAGGACCTTAGTGGAATCCTGACCCGCATCCAGAACCTTCTGAGGTGGGATATCCCCACTAGAAAGGACAAGCAGACCAGCCTGGAACAGCTAGAGCAAAAAAAGATATATCTTCAAAGAACGATCATCAGCAAAAACCCAAAACAAAAATGTCAGTATGACTGGCTACTACAAGCTGTTCTCCAGGAAGCCATCAAGGCAAGCAATCAAGTTCCTTCAGGACAAATTCACTCTCTAAGACTGAAACTGAAAGGAAACACATGAGTAGGCATGTCAGCTTGCTGGTGACCTCATTGGTCTACCAGTGAGTGGAAGAGGGGAAAAGGCAACAATGAAGAAACGGGCTGAGTTCAACCACAGTCCATTGACTGCCGTTGACCTGGAGATGAGAGAGAGAAGAGGAAGGGCTGATTGGCCCAAAGTGTGGTGAGACCTGGGAACACTTGAGCCCATGGACAAGGACATAGCCATGGAGGGCTAGAGCTGAGAGTGAAGCATCCAGCTGATATGAAGTGAGAGGAGATGCACAAGAACACCCAAACTTGCAGATAGTACCCATCTGACCTAGCCTTCATGGCTTGAAAATCAGAACTCAACTAGAAGAAGATGAAAAAAAAAATTTTTTTTTTATAAAGGAAACAAGGGTAAATTGCTACAATTTGATGAACTTGACCTATACTCATGGAGGTAGTAATTTCAAATACCAATAGAGAGGAAAGGAGTCTTCACATCACATATCAATGCTATCCCCCTGTGTACATAGGGTAGATAGGGACAGACAACTTAGACATTGGCTACCTAAAATGAGGGAGTGATAAAGGCACAAAATGACTGGCTTACCAGGTTTCAAGAGGGAGTTTAGTTTAAGTGTGTGTGTGTGTGTGTGTGTGTGTGTGTGTGTGTGTAGGGGGGGGAGATAAGAGTCCCTACTGAATAGTTTTCATCTTGTCTAGATGGGTCCGGTTAAAAGAGATGGGCATAAGATTATTACGATTCAGTAGTGAGTAATTGTTATCATGACTAATTGTGACTGTCACAATTGTAAAGGTAGAGGTTTTGTAACAAAAATGGGGGAGCAGTTAATCTTACAGGCCAGAAACAATAACCCTAAGACCATCAAGGGAGATGAGCACAAGCGGAATGTGGGACCTTATCCAGAGAAGCAGAGACATCAGAGATGGAGGCAGAGATGGAGACATGGAAAGGGGGAGCAGCTGAGGACTCTAGTTTCATTAAGAGAGGGACTAAGAGATAGTGACCAGGAGCAACACTTGTAGAATGTGTCCTTTGGTGGTGTAAATTATTATTATCTGAGTGTTTAAAAAAAAAAAAAAAAGATCTAAAGTGAATAGAGAAAAATGCTGTTGACTGATGGTACATGGAGGAGATTGTAATCATTGTGATGAAACAAGTTATATGATTTGTTGAATGTCTGACTGATTATCTGCCCTGTACTCTTTCACTCAATCCACAATAAAATCTTTAAAAAAAGAGAGAGAGAGAGAGAGCCAATGATACTGAAGGAAGGATTCCAAGCCACATTGAATACACTTGTGAAAAACAAGGTTTCAGGAAATGACAAAATACAAATTGAAATATTTCAACCAATTGATGGGGCATTCAAGGCACTCACTTATCTCTGTCAAGAAATTTAGAAGACAGCTAGCTGTACAACTCATTGAAGAGATCCATATTTGTGCCCATTCCAAGGAGAGGCGACCCCATGGAATGATGAAATCATTGAACACTATCATTAATATCTCATACAAATAAAATGTTGCCAAAGATAAATAAAAATGGCTACAACAGCACATTGACAGAGAACTTTCAGAAGTTGAAGCTGGATTCAGATGAGGACCTGGAATGAAGGATATCATTACTGACATCAGATGGATCCTGTCTGAAAGCAGAGAATATCAGAATGATATTTACCTAACTATGCAAAGGCTTTTAATTATGTGAATCATGACAAACTATAGACAACATTACAGGGAATGAGTAATCTGGAACACTAAATTGTGCTTATAAGTACCTGTACATAGACCATGAGGCGGTTGTAAGAACAGAACAAGGGTACACTGAATGGTTTAAAATTAGGAATGGTGTTCGCCAGAGTTGTATTCTTTCACCATACTTATTCAATCTGTATGATGAGCAAATAATCAGAAAAGATGCATTAACTCAACAAGAACAAGGTATCAGGATTGGAGGAAGACTCACTGAAAACCTGCAATAATATGCAGATAATAAAAAATTTCCTGCTGAATGACAAGATGAGTTAAGTTTTTACTGATGAAGATCAAAGACCACAGCTTTTAGTATGGGTTTTATCTCAATGTAAAGAACACAAAAATGCTCATCACATGACCTATAAATAATATCAAGATAAATGGAGAAAAGATTGAAGTTGTCAAAGACTTCCTTTTGCTCAGATCCACCATCAACACTCACACAAAACAGTCAAGGGATCAAACAACGTATTGCATTAGCAAAATCTGCTGCACCAGACATCTTTAAAGTGTTGAAAAGCAAAGATGTCAGTTTGAGGACTAAGGTGCACCTGATCCAAACCATTGTATTTTCAATAACCTCATATACATGTGAAAATTAGACAAGGAATAAAGAAGACCATAGAAGAATTGGTGCATTTGAGTTGTGATAGATGAAAATATTAAAAGCACTATGGAATTCCAGAAGAACCAACAAATCCGTGTTGGAAGAAGTACAGCCAGAATGCGCGTTAGTAGACAGGATGGCCAGACTTTGTCTCTCATACTTAGGACATATTATCAGGTGGGACCAGTCACTGGAGAAGTGGAGAGTCAGAGAAAAAAGAGGAAGACCCCCAACAGGATGGATTGGCACAGTGGCAACAGCAATGGGTTTACACATGGTAATGATTGTGATGTTGGCAGAGGACTGGGTAGTGTTTCATTCTGTTGTGCATAGGGTCACTGTGAGTTGGTATGGACTTGACAGTACCTAACAACAAGTGTCATATCCTTTCTTCTAAGGAGCATTCTGACTACTTCTTCCAACACAGATTTGTTGGTTCTTCTGGCAGTCCATGCACCAATACCACAATTATAACACATCGGTCTGCTACTGTCTTTCTTATTCATTGTCCAACTTTCACATGCATGTGGTTGTTGTTAAGTGTCATTGAGTTGGTTCTGACCCATAGCAACCCTATATAGGGTTTCCAAGGAGCGGCTGGCGAGCTTGA
>NW_006408664.1:2080676-2109872 GCF_000296735.1 Chrysochloris asiatica | reverse complement strand
ATTTTTCTTTGGTTTTATTTATACTGAACTGCAATCCATACTAAAGGCTGTACTCTTCATCAATAAACATTTCAAGTCCTTTTAACAAGCAAGGTTCAGGAAGCAATGTTGTGTCATCTGAACATCACAGGTTTGTTAATGAGTTCCTCTAAGCCTGATGCCATTTTCTTTATATAATCCAGCATCTAGAACTATTTGTTCAGCATAGAGCAAATACAAAACTGGAGAATGGCACCTGCCTTTCTAGAGACAATGTTCTCTGAGGACATTTTCAGGGACGTATTTTCTAAATGAGGTAACTTTAACTCAGCTGATACCAGTATAACCTGAGTAACAGGGTTGTTGAGGCCTGTGTGGTCTGCTCTGGCTGGGTAGAGATAATGTACCCAGAGGAGAGTGGGGGTGGTGGCGCAGTCAGCTGGACGGTTCTGATAACTGGGGAAGTCAGCTGTGGCGTTGACCACCTATTGAGAGACGTAATGAAATTCAGTCAATATAATGATAAGCAAGTTTCATCTGCTCCATTTCAAAAGAGGAGTTAAAAATCTGAATCGGAGGCACTCTTTTACAGTCTATTGAGGGCAATAATCTCTGTATCAGACAGGGACAAATTTTCTCCAAACAATTTAGAATGAGAAAATGCTCTGCTTGTGGAATATCTAATATCTTCATGATTGCTTAAAGTCCATCAAATGCAGTGTACTTGGTCCCATCTCCATAGTGATCACAGCAAGTGGGCCCGGAATCCAAAAAGCTCCTGGCATCTCTTCCGGTTCTCTTCATGGGGCGGCACAGCATTACTATTACCTGGATTGGTCATGTGGCATTGGTGTGACTAAGAGATTTGCTGAGTAGAAAACAGCTGAACACCTCCCTTAGAATGTGATCTGCCACAAAAACCACCTCTGAAACCCTGGGTCAGAAGTCAGAAACAAAATATGGCTAATACCTTTGAATATTTAACAAAGATAAATATCTAAATAAGTGCAGTAATTAAAATGCAGTTTGCAAAGTGCCTTCAAAAATTAAAACGTAAATAGAAATGTGTGCCCCTTCGTAGGAAAGAGAGAAAGCTGTTTTTACAGTATGTCCTGATTTTTAGTTAAAACATTCAAACTAGAATCTAACCTTTCAAACCGAATTTATTACCTGCTTAAAAATAAGTCAAAGCTTGGCTTCTCATCTAATACTTTTAATTCTTAGCCAACTCTTTCTTATTTACTAATGAAATGTATAATTTGCTAGTGGTAAATATTGTGAAATAGTCTTGGGGTTTCCAATCCTTTTTTATCCTTGATTTTAATACTATGAATTATGAATTGCATTGTTCCCTAAAATCAAATGTTCTGAGGCACCCATTGGGAGCCTCACTGGGACTAACAGTCCACATTTTTTAGGTGATGGACTGGAATCAGGAGTCTGACTTTTGACTTTGCAGTAGCTTTTCTTTTCTGTAAGATCTACTGGCTATTGGGACAACTGAAAAAAGGTCTCTGAGCCCATGAATTTCTCCAACTGTCTTCTGGCTTGTAATTCTTTTCAGCTCTTTTTCATCACATTTAGACTTCTGTAGAAAGAAGTTTATGGCTCATTATGCTAAAAATTATAAAATTATATTGCAAGATAAAGTAACTATTGCTGAATCAGTTTTAATGTACCTTCATATACCCTTGTGCCACTGATAGTAAATCTTGCTTTTATTTTATGAATAAAACTGGGATTCTCAGAGATGTTCACATGAACTTTGCAACAGCCAAATTGAACTCTGTAGCTTGTATGTGGAAAGTACTAGACTAAGGAAGTTTTCTTCCTTTTGTCCTTGAGAACTGAAACAGTCTCCGTGATTTTTCTGTTCATTTTCTTTTTACAGTTGTATTAAGGTATAATTTACATATCATTTATCATTGTGAGTATACTTCTCAATATTTTCTAGTAAGTTTGTTTGGTGAGCTATGCAATCATGGTGACAATCCAATTTTAGAACATTCCCATGACCCATCCCCAAACTCCCTCAAACCTATTTGAAATAAATAGTTGCTCCAAGTTCAGACCCCAAAACCACTGATCTACTTTCTGTAGCTACAAATTTGCCTTTTCTGGATACTTTATATAAATGGAATCATGTACTATGTAGTCTTTTGCATCTGGCTTCTTTCACTTACCACAATGTTTTCAAAGTCCATTTATGTTATATTATCGATCCATATTTCAGTTCTTCTTATTGCTGAATAGTATTCTGTTTCATAGTTATGTCACCATTTTGTTTATCTATTCACCAATAATGGTGCAGGACCAGCCAGTGTTTCATTCTGTTGTGCATAGATAGGGTCACTATGAGTCAGCCCTGACTCATTTAACAACAATTCACCAATTAATGAATATTTCTGTTGTTTCCATTTGGGGCTATAGTGATATAATAAATATTCATGAACAGTTTTTGTGTGGACACGTCATCAACTGACCAAAAATATAAAGGTCTGGTTTTGAGCTCTCAGTTGTAAGCTCACTGGTATATGTGCCTATCCTTTCACTAGCACCACACTTTCTTGACACTGTAGCTTTATAGCAAGTTTGGAAAGTGGGTAATATAAGTCCTCCAAGGTTGTTCTATTGTAAAAATTTTTGTCTAATTTATTTTGTTTACATTTTATAAGTATTGCATCTGTTCTATCAGAGAAGCAGACCAATAGAAGTTACATATATAAAGAGACCTATTTAAAGGAATTGGTTTATGTGATTATTAGTTAAGCAAATTGGAAATACATTGGTAAGGCATGGGCACAGGTCTGGGTTGAATCTGCTGTCCAAGTTGAAATTCTTTTTTTCAGGAAAACCTGAGGAAGGGTGTAGTAGGATAAGCACTTGACTGCTAACCAAAAGATCGGTGGTTCAAACCCACCACTGGGTCCTTGGAAACCCTATACAGGGTCACGAAGAGTCAGAACTGAGTCCACAGCATTTAACAACAATTGGTGTTGTATAAGAAGCACTGGACTGCTAACCACGATGTGGGAAGTTCAAACCCCCCAGAAGCTCCGAGGGAGAAAGATGGGACTTTCTACTCCCATAAAGATTTATAGACTCAGAAATCCTACAGAGGGTCATTAATGAGGCTGAAACGACTCCATGGCAGTGAGATTTTGAGAACAGATAGAAAGGAGCATCGGTGGGACACTGGATTAAGCATTGGACTTAAGAATGAAAAGTGGTTGAGCCCCCCAGTCACTCCTCAGGAGAAAGATGAGGCAGTCGACTCCGTAAAGGTGTGCAGCCTCAGAGACTCTTGGGAGCAGTTCTACTCTGTCCTACTGTCATTCTTGTTGATAAGTGCCACCAAGTTGGTTCTGACTCATTGTTGTTGTTGTTGTTGTTAGGTGCCATTGAGTCAGAACTGATTCATAGCGACCCCACGCAAAACAGAACAAAACAATGTCCGATCCTAGGCCAACGTCACTACCACTGCCACACTTGAGTCTATCAATGCTGCCACCTGGCCAAACCATCTCATTGGAGGTCTACCTCTTTTTCTCTGACTCTCCATCTTACCAAGCATGATATCCTTCTCCAGTGACTGGTCCCTCCTGACAATATGTCCAAAGTATGAGAGATGAAGTTTGGCCATCTTGGCCTCTAAGGAGCATTCTGGCTGCACTTCTTCCAAAACAGATCTATTGGTTCTTTTGGCAGCCCATGACACTTTTAGTATTCTCCTGCAACACTATAATTCAAAGGCATCAATTCTTCTATGATCTTCCTTATTCACTGTCCAGCTTTCACAACCACATGAGGTTATTGAAAATACCATGGCTTGGGTCAGGCACACCTTAGTCCTCAAGCTGACATCTTTGCTCTTCAACACTTTAAAAAGTTCCTGTGCAGCAGATTTGCCTAATGCAATACGTTGTCTGATCTCTTGACTGCTGCTTCCGTGAGTGTTGATAGTTGATCCAAGAAGAATGAAGTCCTTGACAACTTCAATCTTTTCTCCATTGATAAGAATGTTGTTTATCGGTCCAGTGGTGAGGATTTTTGTTATCTTGACATTGAGATGTAATACATACCGGAGGCTGTGCTCTTTGATCTTCATCAGTAAATGTTTTAAGTCCTCTTCATTTTCAGCAAGCAAGGTTGTATCATCTGCATATCGCAGGTTGTTAATGAGTCTTCCTCCAATCCTGATGCCACGTTTTTCTTCATAGAATCCAGCTTCTTGGATTATTTGTTCAGCATACAGATTGAATAAGGATGGTGAAAGAATACAACCTTTTTGCACACCTTTCTTAATTTTAAAACATTCAGTGTTCCCATGCTTTGTTAGAACAACTGCTTCTGGGTCCAGGTACAGATTCCTCTGACTCATAGTGACCCCTTATCAGATGTCCGAGGAGTGGGTGGTGGGTTTGAACCGCTGACCTTGTGGTTAGCTGTCCAGTGTTTATCCTACAGTGCCACACCTGAACTCTGTCCCACAGGGTCGGTATTAGCCTAAATCAACTGAATAGCATTGAGTAATGAGAAACCAATTGAATCAAATCTGCCCATATTATCAAAAATATCCATTTTATTTTAAATAAACTGATGAATTGCATCTGTCAACACACAAAATAACACCTATATTGTTGTTGCTGTTGTGTGCCATCCATTCAATTCTGACTCCTAGAGACCTTACATAGGGTTTCAGAGGAGCAGAAAGCCTCATCTTTATCCCATATAGTGACTGGTGGATTTAAATTGTAGACCTTGTAATTAACAGTCCAATGCATAACCACTCCCCCACCTGTGCTCCTTAGCACCTAGATTGTCGGGTTGTTGTTGTTAAGTGCCGTAGAATCTGTTCCTACTCATAGCAACCCTGTATAGGGTTTCCAAAGAAGAGAGTTGGTAAGTTTGAACCGCCGACCTTGTAGTTCAAACTGATCTTGGAGTCGAGCACTTATCCTACAGCACCACACCAGGTGTCCACACCTACATTAGTGTTAGATTTAAAAGCTGGCAATTTCAGCCTAGCAAAGTTGATGCACAGAAGTAAAAATAAATCATAATCAGGTTGTCAGTTTCTTTAAAAAATCCTACTGGGATTTTGAAACAAATTGAGATTATTCTAGACATAATTTGAGCATTATAGCAATTGTGTCATCCAATACAAATCATGGAATGTCCATTTAGTTCTAATTTATATTAACAATGCTATATGGCCTTTAATGTACACATTTTGTACTTGTCTTACTAAATTTATTGCTAAGTATTTTATTCTTTTTAATCTATTGTGAATAGGATTGTTTTCTTGAGTTTATTTTTAGGTTGTTTCTTGCTAGTATACAAAAACACAATTAATATTTTACATTTGTCAAATTGATTACGTTCCTTTATTCCTACTTTGCTGGGTAGTTTTATCATGAAAATCTATTGTATTTTCTTCATCCATTGAGATAATTTTAAAGTTTTTGTATTTTATTCTATGAATGTAGTGGTAGTGGTGGTGGAGGGCTGTGGAGTCGGTTCCAACTCATAGCAACCCTGTATAGGGTTTCCGAGGTTGTAAATCTTAAGGGGAGCAGAAAGCCTCATCTTTCTCCTGCAGAACAGCTGGTAGTTTTGAACTGTTGACCTTGAGATTAGCAGCCTGAGTCATAACCACTAGAATATTACACTAATAGATTTTAGATTATAAACCAATCTCACATTCTTAGGGTAAAGCTCATTTGGTCATAGCATATGATCCTTTTTTAATATTGCTGAATTTTGCCTTCTAATATTTTGTTAAGGATTTTTGTATCTATATTTAAAATATTGGCATTATAGAATGAATTCTGAAATATTACTCTTCAACTTTCTGGTATTATGGCTTTAAATAGCTAATAGAATTAATCAGTAAAGCCACATGGACTTAGGTTTTTCTTTGTGAAATTACTAATTCAATTTCTTTACTTGTCTACTCAGATTTTCTACCTCTTTCTGAATCTGTTTAGCCACTTTTGTCTTTTTAGTAACTTGTCTCTATCACCTAAATTGTCTCAAAACAGTTCACAATGTTCTTCTACAATCATTTAAAATTTTTATAATATAAGTAGTGATATCCTATTTGCTGTTCCTGATTTTATAATGTGGTCTCTTCATTTTTATTTCCTCTGTCAACCTTGTATAAAGATTCACAGTCTTGGAAACCCCATATAGCATTGCTATGAGTCAGAACTGAACACCACCACCATATATATAGACACAAATTCCAAAGCATGATGCAAAACAGTAAGGGAAAAAATGATAAATTGAATTTCATTGAAATAAAAAAAAGTGCTCTATGAAAATCCTTGTTAGAGGATGAAAAGGCAAAGTACAGATTGGGAGAAAATATTTACAATCCATATATTTGACAAAAGGCTTGTATCTCAAGTCTCAACAGTAAGAAAACTAATTAGGAATTTGGCAAAAGACATGAACAAAAATTTCTCCAAAAAGGAGCGATGGATAAAAATAAGCACAAGAAAAGATTTTCAACAATATTGTTGAACCATCAAGTCAGTTCCAACTCATAGTAACCCTGTTTAGGGTTTCTGAGAAGAAGCTGGTGAGTTTGAACCACCAACCCTGTGATTCAAACTGACCTTGTGGTCCAGTGCTTATTCTACAGTACCACATCCACTGAGATATGCAAAGTAAATCACAATGAAATATCACTATAAAGTTGTTGTTGTTAAATACAATCTAGTCAATTCCTACTCATTACTACCCTGTATAAGGTTTCTGAGGTTATAAATCTCTATGAGAACAGGAAGCCTCATCTTTCTCCCCTGTTGAGGCTGGTGGTTTAGAACCACTGACCACTGGGCTAAGAGCTCAAAGCATAACCCATTATGCCACCAGCACCCTATTATAATAAGCTAAACTACAAATTAGTCATAACAATGAATGCTGTTAAGGATGCAGAGAAATTTAATCTCTTATACACTGCTAGTGGGAATGCAAAATGGTACAATCACTCTGAGAAATAGTTTTCCATTTACTTATAAAATTAAATATGCACTTATATGACCTAACAACTCTTGGACATTTATCCCAAGAAGTGAAAACATATGCTTATATAGAACTTATACGCAAATATTTATAACAGCTTTATTTACAATAGCCCAAAACTAGAAACAACTCAAATATCCTTCAAGGAGTAAATGGTTAAGCAAACTCTGGAACAAACACGTAATGGAATACTAGTCAACAATTAAAAGGGGGAAAAACTATTGATATATCTAAAATCTTGGGTGAATCTTCAAGGCATTGTGCTTAGTAAAAACTGCAATCTCAAAAAGTATCATAATGCATGATCCATTTAATCTTTCAAATGACAAAACTGTAGAGATGGAATACAGATTAGTGGTTGCTAGAGGGTAGGGACACAGGTGGGAAACAGATGTGAATATAATGGGATTATGTTATGATATTAGAATAATTCTGTATCCTCCCGATTATGGTGGTGGTTACAAGAGTCTATGCTCCAGATTAAATTGCATAAACTATGTACACACACACACACATGTATAAACACAAATGAGTGCATACAAAACCAATGAAAACTAAATAAGGTCTGTAATCAAATTAATGTTGTTATTGTTAAGTGCCATCAAGTCGGTTCTGGCTCATAGCAACCCTATACAGGGTTTCTGAGGCTATAAATCTGTGTGAGAGCAAAAGTCTCAGTTTTCTCCAATGGAGCAACTCGAACTGCCAACCTCATGGTTTGCAGTCCAGTGCTTATCCTACTGAGCCACTGTATTCCCCAGTCTAATTAATAATATTATATTAATATCATTTCTCATTGTACTCAGTTATCTAACATGTTACCATTGGTTTAAGGATAGAAGAGGTTCTATATACTAATTCTGAAGCTTCTTATGAGTCTATAATTAATTCAAGATAAAAAAAAAGGTAAATATAAAACAAACACATAAAAAATGTCCAGTCTAATATATATTCATTTATAATTCAGCTTTCATCTGAGGATAACACTTCCTCCTAGCTTCTGAATGCTGATACAGTAGCAGGTCATTACTCAGGTTAAGTCCCTTTTAAAGCAAATCCTGATGGACATTCACTGTGATTTTCCCTTCAGGTATCTGTTTCACTTACCACTGATGTGCTGACTAAGGCAGGGATGAGGAAAGTAGGGGAATGTGTGGGAAGCATGCAGTCACTACGACCCTATGGACATAGGCAGCTTGAGTTTTTTCAAATTTGAGTTGGCCATCAGTCCTGTGCTTCCCCACTCTGATAAGATCTGTCTAAAAATCTCATAGACGGCAGTCCCATGACAATGTGGCAGAAAATACCACCAGTATCTCAGCAAACATATCTACATCTATCTAGCTTCTAATATTATTGTATTTGTCTTATATACAAAGTCAGATGGCCAATTGAATTAGTGCTAATTATAATTCCTCTGACTCATTTCTCATACCTAATAAATAAACTGTATAATATCTTAGATATAGGGTTTGTGAGTCATTTTTTTTCAGACTATAAACCTTGCTATGGATTCAGAAATGTACTTCTGGATGACTGTAATGCTACAGTCTAATAACCAGTCAAAGATGCAAGGTCTGAAAACTGCTATGGAACTAGGGAGCTTGAGCAACGTTCTGTAAAATGACACACTAATAGACACACACACACACACAAAGTTACATTAAGTGATCCAGCAGAGCTTAAGGGGACTAACAGACAGAACACTAAATTGGATATGTCACATTTTGGCAATAGCAGCCACTTGTGATTAGTGTGAAACAAGGCACTAATAAGCTAAAAGGCCCACAAAAAGTCAAAATAAGTGGGAAAAAATGAACCTCCAACTAAGAATAAAATATAGACAACTCAATCATTGTGGACTTCTTTTCTTACCAGTAATTCCACTCTCTATAGTATAAAAATGTGGCTCCTTTTTTCTCTCTTTCCCCAGTGTCACACTTTGCAGTCTTTCTGTCCCCTAAGTTTATCTTGTCATTCCCACCTACCCCTAATCTTACATTGTGACTCCTCCTCTCTATTCTGGATGTTGGTGTTGATTTCTTAATTAGTGTATATTCCATCTGCTCCCTCTGATTTCTCCTGCACAGATCACCAAAAGGATCTTCCTCAAGCTCCATTTCACCCCATCATTCTCAGGGTGAACTTACTGCCTCCACATTAGCTACCTAACACTTAAGAACTTTAGGAGTGAAAACAGATTCTTTCCCTTTTCAAAAGTGAGCCTTTACATTAAGATATAAACTTGTGAAGAAAACACAAAAACCCGGGGATATTTTAATGCTATTTGGTATTTCTCATGACCCAATGAAAGAGAGAAGAAATACTAGGAAACTTTAAAATTTCATGGAAATAGGATTTTTCTGTGAACTTTTTGAAGCCCTTTCCTGTCTTCAATCAGAGAAGAGGTTTAGGATCTCAAATTCCACCACTAGAGGCAAGATGTAGTTGATGCTGATGACATAAAATGGAGTGGGCATGGTTATGATCAGTTTAGGTCCTCTGAAAGCTGGGGCCCATCTTATCTGGACTAAAGGTAGTTGGCTCTAGTAGACACAATAACAGCAACACACGGGATTATTGCCCTTGAAAGGTGGTCATCTAACCCACCTTCAATGACTAGTTGTTGCTGTTAAGTGCCATCTAATCAGTTCTGACTCTTAGTGACCCTGTATAGAGTTTCCAAGGAGGGGCTGATAAGTTTGAATCACCAGCCTGTTTCAGGAATCCTGAAAACATATAGATATTGACCCAATATTGAATGGCTAAATATTAATATAGAAGTCCTGGTGTGGTGTTGTGGGTTAATGCACTGGACTACAAGGTTGATTTGAGCCTCAGGTCAGTCGTTCAAGTTCACCAACCACTCCTTGGAAACCCTAAACAAGGTTGCTGTGAGTCAGAGCTGACTCGACAGCACGTAACAACAACAACAACAACAAATATTAATATTTGACCACAGCTGTGTGGTGCTGTAGGATCAGCATTGGACTACAAACCACAAAGTAAACAGTTTAAACATACTGATTGATCCTCAAAAACCCTATAGAGGGTAGTTATGAGTTGGAATCAACTCAACAACCGCACTTAACAACAACAGCAACAGTCGCCACTGCAGGAGTATCTAATCCTCCTGCTCCTGGTCCTGAACCATCACTGTTCATTCTAGCAAGGAACTAGCCGGCCAGGTAGCCACACAGCACTCCTGGTTTTTAATGACAACGGAAAAGCACCCATGGAACCAGAGGTTCAGCAGATTAGAATTACTCTAATCACCTGCATCTCAATATAAAGAAAACAAAAATCCTCACCACTGGACCAATAAACAACATTCTTATCAACAGAGAAAAGATTGAAGTTGTCAAGGACTTCCTTCTTCTTGGATCAACTAGCAACACTCACAGAAGCAACAGTCAAGAGATCAGACAACGTATTGCATTAGGCAAATGTGTTGCACAAGACCTTTTTAAAGTGCTGAAGAGCAAAGATGTCAGCTTGAGGACTAAGGTGCGCCAGACCCAAGCCATGCTATTTTCAATAACCTCATATGATGTGAAAGCTGGACAGCGAATAATGAAGACCGTAGTAGAATTGATGCTTTTGAGTTATGGTGTTGGAGAAGACTATTGAAAGTGCCATGGGCTGCCAAAAGGACCAATAGATCCATTTTGGAAGAAGTGCAGCTAGAGTGCTCCTTGGAGACCCAGATGGCCAAACTTCATCTCTCATACTTCAGACATATTGTCAGGAGGGACCAATCGCTGGAGAAGGATATCATGTTTGGTAGGGTGGAGGGCCAGAGAAAACAAGGAAGACCCCCAACGAGATGGATTGGCCAAGTGGCAGCATCGATGGACTCAAGCGTGGCAACAGTAGTGAGGTTGGCCCATGATCAGGCAGTGTTTTGCTCTGCTGTGCATAAGGTCACTATGAGTCGGTACCGACTCAATGGCACCTAACAACAACAACAAACCACCTGCAATGGCAAAGCCATTGGGAAACTCTCTCTCTCTTTCTCTCTCTGTCTCTCTCTGTGTGTGTGTGTGTGCGTGTGTGTATGCTGACTTAATAAATTAGGAGAACTTCAAAAAATGAACCAGAAAGCATGAAACTTGTAGGCATCACTACAAGAAAAACTCCTTGTGGCGAAGTTCTAACACCTGGGATCGTTTCCAGATGATAATCCACAATCTATATGAGAATCCACAAGTGATTAGTTTACCTGCACAGTCTTTCTGACATTGTGAAGCAGATCATGTCTATCAATATTAAGCCTGGAGTAGAGGTTGAAGTCACCACCTCTAGTGGTGAAATCAACTAATTTAATAAAATTTTTATCAGTTAGTTAAAAAGAAATTGACCAAAGCCAAATGCAACAACAATAGAATGAATTTCTGGAAGGAAGCATATACCTGAAATTATATTTTTAAAAATGAATTATTTTACAACACTAGCAATTAAGATTTTATAGTACAGTTTTACATTTTTATACTGTGGTACAGGAAAAATTAATTTCTCAGTAGCTACATTTCACTTGTGTTTACTACAAGTTACTAGTGTATATTAGAGTTTGCAGAGTCCTGGCATGGCGCTGTGGGTTAATGCATCAGACTGCAAAGCCGTTTGAACTTCAAGGTTGACAATTCAAGCTCAACAGCTGCTCCTCAGAAACCCTATACAGAGTCGCTATGGGTTGAAACTGACTTGATGACACTTAACAACAACACCAACTAGAGTTTACACTGATGATATGTACAGATGCTTACTGCCCAGTAAGCTTGCTGGAGGGTCAAGGTTTCCTAAGGTACTTCATTTTTTCCTCTATCATTTAAAATTTTTCTTCAAATTCTCTTTATGTGTGGATTTAAGGTGTTTTATCATGGAACTCTGGTAGCATAGTGGTTATGAGTAGGGCTGCTAACCTTAAGGTCGTCAGTTTGAAACTACCATCTATTCCATTGTAAAGATTTGTAGCCTCGGAAACCCTGTGCAGGGTCACTATGAGTTGGAACCAACTACACGGTATTTAACAACAACAACAACAATTATGGAAATTGTCATGTATAGATTGGGAGTTGAAACTTTGGCTAAAAAAGTTGATATTTATCCTCTAATAAAATATTTTAAAAATCAAGACTTTGGTTTTTAAAGTGGCAACTGTAGTGAGGTTGGCCCAAGATCGGGCAGTGTTTTGTTCTGCTGTGCATAAGGTCGCTATGAGTCGGTACCGACTCCATGGCACCTAACAACAACAACAATCATTTAGTTAATATTTTGAATTAAATCTAATTCACAAAAGTTGCTTTGTATTATGCTATGAATGTTGGTATACCAAATAATTCTTTAAAATAAATAAATAACCTATCATCTAATCTTTAAGGAGCTCTGGTAGCGTAGTGGTTATGAATTGGGCTATGAACCTCAAGGTCAGCAGTTTGAAATTACCAGCTTCTCCAAGGAAGAAAGATGAGGCTTTCTGCTCCCGTAAAGAGTTACAGCTTCAGAAACCCTGTACAGGGTCACTATGAGTTAGAACCGACTCCACGGCACATAACAACAACAACATCATCTAATCTTTAGAGAAGCATTGCATGCTAGCAATACAATGAAACCATATATGGACTAAAGGGCAGACTATAAATGCAGCTTCCTGAGGTGCTGGGTTTAATGGGGCACCAATTTAATATTTGTCAAAAAATTAATTTCACTAAAATTTAATCAAAACTAAGTAAACATCAAGTAGTTAGCATAGTTTATGTAGAATTTCCCAAGCAATGTGCCCTGATACAGTGGTGTAAATATTGTTTGTTGCCATAGAGTAGACTTTATGTATAACAAACAACATTGTCCTGTACTGGGTCATCCTCATGATCATTGGCATGTTTGAATTCTTTGGTAGTGTGACTATTGTGTAAGTCGTCTGCAAAACCCTGTTATAGAAAATAGTTATTTAAGAAACTAATAACTTTTAAAAATCTGCCATGAAAAGTTCACCATTTCTAGTAGAACAACTCCAAGCAATTTACTAGGTGTGCGTCTCAAACAGAAACCCTGTGGTCAACATGGACAGAAATGGGTATGTGACCAGATGGATGTGCCAGTCAAGTGAAGAAAGCTATCAGGATAAGGGGCTGCATGCTCCAAGTCTTTATTAGTCTGACACCTCCGACAACAGTAATGGACTGCTGCTCTTGATGCGTCCCTGCTGATTCCTATTGCATTACACCATGGGAAATGGCACCAATAAAGTGGCAGTGTCAGATCACCATACACATTTCCTCCTTGAAATAAAGGAACTTCATCTTTGAAATAAAGTAGATGAATAACTAGACTTTTTCTTCTGTTGTCATTATGTTCAACGGCACTTACAACAACGTCTTCCTAGGCTGTGAAAATATCTTTGTCAGGTCCTGATATGTCGTTTTTCTGGCAGCTACATTTAAAATTTAAATAAAAAGAAACAGGTAGAATCAATTGCAACTGTTTGGCTGAAAATTGAGCCAGGAGGTGAGTTCAGTTCCAGGGCTTAAGGGTGGGGTTCCTCCAGTCTCTTTCTGATCAGTAAACCTGGTCTTTTTTTTCCCCATATTTTGAGTTTTGTTCCATATTTTCTCCCACTCTATACAGGATGTTTTAATGTGATACTTTTCAGAACAATTTCTATCCATGTTTCTACCTGTAGATGACTGTTACTGCAGGATTCTGTACATAGTATTACCTCTATTCACTTTAACTCTTGTATTCCTCCCTGTGTCTTCCCCTACCTTCATCACTCTTCTGCCAACCTCCCTGTTGTTGTAGATTGTCTTCTCCATCATCCACATTAACACATGTCTATCGGGCTGCGAACCTTAAGGTCAGCAGTTCGAAACTACCAGCTGCACCACGGGAGAAAGATGAGGCTTTCTACTCCCGTAAAGATTTACACCCTCGGAAACCCTATACAGGGTCGCTATGGGTCGGAACTGACTCGATGGCACATAACAACAACAAATCCTCTAGACAGTGAATTATGCCCCCTTCCCTCTCATCCCTAATAACCATCAAAGAATATTGCTTCCAGTGTAAAAATCTTTTCTTGACCTTTTGTATTAGTAGTCTCATGTATTATTTGTCCTTTTGTGCTTGGTTAATCTCTCACAGCATAATGTTCTCCAGGGTTGTTTTGGCATTTTTTTGTTGATATTAGTGTTATTGCTTGTTTTACCTATAGTAATCATAGATTTGAACCCAAATTTAGTAATAAATGTTTTTATAATTGACTATATCTGCAGTTCAAACCCACAGCTGCTCCTTGGAAACCTTATACAGAGTCACTATGAGTTGAAACTGACTCAACAGTACTTAACAACAACAGTATAGGCCCCTAGCCTCTGATTTGTTCCCAGTATTGAATTTCTCTTATTTAGAACATTCTTTACACTTTAAATTTTTTTTAAAGTTCAATAATAAAATTATGAAAAATATGTAAAATACCTAGTTCTTGGCACATACTTGATAAAATGGTGGAAAATAAAATCTCATCTCCTTAGTAAGGGTTTTTACTAACTAAACCCTGAAAAAATTACCAACACATACTCAATCTTTCCCCTGTGGGTGTTTGAGTGCCTTGATAAAGGACAGAATATGTTTGTAGATGCACTAATTTTATTTTACCCCGAGATCCCAGGCCAAAGAGTTTTTACCAGGAACAAACATCAAACACAATATGCTCCTTACTTTCTCTCCTTCCTGGCATATAACCTGACCAAAGAGACCACTCAGTCAGAAATCTGAAGAATCAATAAAGGTGATAGAGAACACATGGACTGTATAACTATGACCTAGAAACACTAATCTCTTTCTGCATCCTGATGCTTTTTTAGTGTTGTACCTTTCTTACAAGACCTTGGCAATGTACTCTATGACAGCTGGGTGTCTGTCGTCACTGGCACTTGGTAAATTATGCCTGTTATCTGAAAGGTGTGTGTACTGTGCCAAGAATACGTCCCCAGTCCAAGTGAGCATCACAGTGTACAACCTAAATTCAAGCTGTGTGGCCTTTGTTCCTGGTGTGTCTGAGAAATACTGCGGAAGGTAGAGGTACTTGGTAAAATGAAGAGGTATGGTGCTATGGGTTAATGTGCCAGAGTGCAAAGCCATTTGAACTGCAAGGTTGGCATTCAAACTCACCAGCTGCTCTTTGGAAACCCTATACAGGATCGCTATGGGTCGGAACTGACTCAACGGCACTTAACAACAACAATGAATGTGCTAGAGGGACTTCCTGCAAACAGAGATTCACCTGACTTCAAAGCTCCCATCATCCTGTGCTTCACATAGGTTTTAACCATGGCCAGGCCCTGAAACGAACTGTCTTTTAGCCACAACCCAAGCCCTGGCTCCACTTGGGTTCCTCATACAGTGTCACAATTTCTAGATGAAAAGAAATGAAAGATGTTCTGGGGTGGGAAGCAAAAAGCCAAGTGGCTATGCTGTTGTTACTTGTCAGCTCTGACTCAGTGTCCTCAAGTGTAACAGAATGAAATGCCACTCAGTACTGTGCCATCTCCATGAACACTGGTATATACAAGTCCATTGCTCTGTCAGTTCATCTCATTGAAGGTTTCCCTCACTTTCACTGACCCTCTACTTTCCCAAGTATGATATCCGTAGACTGCTTTAAGGAATCCTAGTAGAGCAATAAGGAGACCTAGTGGCACTGTGGTTTCAGCTTTGGGCTATTAATCACAGGGTCGGTGCTTCAAATCCACCAGAAATTCCATGACAAAAAGATAAGGCTGTTTTCTCCCACAAAGATTTACAACTCAGAAACCCTATGTAAGACCACTATGACTCGGAATCAACTTGATGGGGTTTGGCTTGGGTTTTGTGTGCGTATGTGAGTGTGTGGTGATAGTTTATTACTCAGCTGCTTACCAAAAAGTTGGAAGTTCAAACCCACCCTATAAAGATTACAGCTAAGGAAACCCTATGGGGCGGTACTACTGTGCCACATGGGGCCACGATGAATTGAAATTGACTCAACAGCATCCAACAACAACAGCAGACCCTTTTAAAGATCTGGGGCTGGGGGTTAAAACCTAAAAACAATGATGACTTTGGTAGTAATAGAGAACAGGAAAAAGGCAATCATGGCATTGTCTTTTACCACTTTTTCAAATTTTAGACATGTGAGCAGAAGAAAGAAGACACTTTTAATGCTTCTTCATCTCATTTCAGTTTTGTGTCTAGCTTTGTTTATGGAAAGCAAAACACCTTTTACAAGTACAACAAAAGCAGAATCTCGCCTACTAATGAAAGAGCAAAACAAATACTCGGGTGTCAGACTCAAATTCTCTTTTCTCTAGTCACTCAAGTAGTATAGATTTCATGAGGACATCTGACAACCCTTAATCTGCAGATGGTGAAGAGAAATAAAGAGCTATTTACATCTTCTGCTCTCTTTAAAACAGTTTTGTTTTGTTTTTTATACTAGTTACAATAGTTGCAAAATATTTAGAGGAAATAGAAACAATAATAAAGCTAAAGTAAAAATCACCTGTAATTTTACTACCCAGGCAACCATTGTCAATATTTTGTTGCACAACATTATTTTAGCAAGAAACAGAAATAAAGACAAGCATAACAGAAAAAAAGCAAAACTCACCTACAATCCTACCACCCAGAGAACCACTGTCAATATTTTGATACACAACATTATTTTAGAAATATCAAAGAAATAAGCCTATATTGTCGATGTTTTATAGCCTGTTTTATTTATTTTTCTAAGCAACCCTGCTAATGAAAAGGTCTGTGGCTCCAACACCACAGCTGCTCTGCAGGAAAAAGATGTGGCAGTCTGCTTCCACAGAATGACAGCACTAGATATCCTAGGGGGCAGTTCTGCTCTGTCCTAAAGGGTCACTGTGACTCTGACTGTACTCAGTAACTATCAGTTATGGAGTATACTTTTATAATATCTTTTAAATAAGGCATAATTAAGGCATATACAAAGTGCGTTACTTATCTATTGCTGCATAACAAATTCTCCAAAAATTTAGCACCTTAAAACAACAAATATTTATTAACTCACACAGTTTCTGAGGGTCAAGAACTGCAATCAAATGTCAGCAGAATTACAGTCATCTGAAGAGTGGATTATCCACTTTCAGGCAATATCTTCTGGTTGTGGCAAGCTTCATTTCCTAACTGGCTATTGAACTGAGAATTGTAGTTCCTCACACAGGGTGCCTGGGTATCCTCAAGACATGGTAACTGGCTTTTACAGAGCAATCACTCAAAAGAGAAAGGTGAGGATTATTGGTAGACTTCTTAGAAAATGTCACATCGCTGAAGGGTGCGGTGATTTATGTGCTCAACTGCTAACTGTAAAGTTGCAAGTTTGACTCCAGCCAAAGGTACCTAGGAAGAAAGGCCTGGTGATTTACTTCTAACATATCATTTTCTTTTAGCAGGCATTTAAAGCCATATGGAGCACAGATCTACTCTGACACAAACGAGTCAGAATCTCCTTCACAAAACTGTTTTACTGTTTACTTTTTCCATAGAACCTTGTATTGTTTGCCCTCAAGTTGATAAAAAGCAGCTACCACAAATAAAATGCATAGCTTTTTAAAGGTACATTTGATGTGATTTGACAAAAGGATACACTCATGTAACCATACCAATCAAGCTACATTTCTGTCGTTCCAGAAAGTGTTCACATGCTCCCTTTTCAATCAATCCTTACTTATCTCACCAAGGGGAACCAATGTTTTAATATTTTTTCCACAATGGAATTGTTCTCTTTGCTCCTATACTTCATATAAATGGAATCAAATAGTATATACTTTTTTCCGTCTTCTTTCTTTTACTTAGTACTATCTCTGTGGACTCCTGGTGTGTCGCTGTAGGATAAGCACTAAACTTAAAACAACAAGGTCAGCAATTCAAACCCACCAACTGCTCCTCAAAAACCATATACAAGGTCATTATGAGTCAGAATTGACTCGACAGCACTTAACAACAACAACAAATCTCTGTGGAAGTCATTCATGTAGTTAAATGTTTCCCTTCATTCCTTTTTATTATTGACTGATGTTGCACTGTGGGTTAATGTGTTGGACTACAAAGTCACTTGAACCACTAGGTCAGTGGTTCAAGCTCACCAGTCGCTCCTGAGAAGCCCTATGCAGGGTCATTATGGGTTGGAACCAACTCGACAGCACTTAATAACAACAGTATTCCAGTGCATGGATATATCACAAATTGTTCATTAATTTACCTGCTGACAGATTTGGGGGTTGTTTCTGGTTTCGGGGTAATATGAATAAAGCTGTTATGAACATTCTCACACAATTTTGTATAGAGATTATTTTTATTTATGTTGGGAGATACAAAGGAATTTAATAGCAGGGTCATAGAGTAATTACATCTTCAATTTTATTTTTAAACTGTCAAACAGTTTTGCAAAGTGGTAGTACTATTTTACACTTACAGCAATAATTGATGATCATTAGTTTTTACACAAACTCACCAGCATTTAACATTTTGCTTTACAAAATTGTTTCAGTCTGGTGTATAGGAAGTGGTATCTTATAGCTTTGTTTTGCATTTCCCCAATGTCTAATGTTATTATAATGCCTTTCCATGTGCTTAGTTGCTCATATGTATAACTTACTTTGTGCAGTGTCTGCCAAAATTTTTGTTGTTCCCTGCCCCCCCCTCCAATATTGGGTTGTTAGCATTATTTACATATTCTGGTTATTTTGTCAGATATATGAATTTCCAATTCTCCCAATCTGTGGTTCTCTTGAAAGTATATTTTGATAAAGAATCTTATAAAATACATTTGTCAATTTTATGTCTGATGTTTTGTACTTTTTATACCTCAAAATTGTAAAGATGTTCTCCTATGTTTCCTGTTAGAAACTTTAGTTTTTATGTTTAGGTCTATGATACATCTAAAGTTGCTTTTTGTATGAAGTGTGAGATAGATACTGAAGTACATTTCTGATCTAAAAATATCTAGTTCTCCTAGTACTGTTTGTTGAAAAGAGTTTTCTTTCCTTTTTGAATATTTTTTACTTTTATTGAAAATCAATTGACTGTGAATATTTGGATTTACTTTGAGCCTCTCTGTTTCATCCCATCAATTTTTATAAGCTTACAATGAAGCCACACTGTCTTCATTACTATAGCTTTGTATTAAGTCTTGAAGCTTTCAGTACAAAATAATATGCTGTGAACATCCTCCCAGATCAGCAACTATACATTGACATATTCAGGTTTTATGAATGGATGATGCTCTATATGTTACAATTTATTTAACAAATTTCTTACTGCTAGATACTTTTAGCTATTATATTATTTGAAATCACTTAAAAACTATGCAGTGAATATCTGAAAGGAATATTTTTGTATGTTTTAAATTATCTCCTAAGAATAATTTCTTAGAAGAAGGAGCTCTGGTAGCATAGTGGTTATGAGTCGGGCTGCCAACCTCAAGGTCAGCAGTTCGAAACTACCAGCAGTTCCATGGGAGAAAGATGAGGCGTTCTGCTCCCATAAAGATTTACAGCCTCGGAAACCCTGTACAGGGTTACTATGAGGCAGAACCAACTCCACAGTACTTACCAACCAACCAACCAATGGCAATAGAAAGAAGATGGAAACAGCCTAAATGCCCATCTATGGAAGAATGGATAAACAAACTGCTCCATACACACAAAAAGAATACTATACAACTTTGAAGAATAATGATGAATCTGAAAAACACCTCAGATTATGGATAAATCTGGAGGACATTCTGCTGAGAGAAATTAGTTAATCATAAAAGGACAAATATTGTATGAGACCAATATTGCAAAAACTTGAAAAAAGATTTTCATTCTATGAAAAATATTCCATGATGGCTACAAGGAATGGGAGGGAAGGGTGAGTAATCCACTGTCTATAAGCTAGGCATGTTCTAACTTGGATGATGGGAACCCAATATACAACAAGAGGAAGGTTTGCAGGAAAAAAAATTAAGATGGGGAAGACATAGGGAGCAGTGCAAAAATTAAAGGAAGTAGAGGTAAATATGGTTATATACCAAATCCTGCAATAATACTGATCTATGGATAGATACTCAGGTTGAATGGGTGAAGGAGGGAGAGTAGGGGTATACTCACAAATATATAAAGATTTGACAGAGGATATTTGTACATGAGTATTTACCAAACACTTTTAGGGAATGATTTACTGGACCTGGAACCTCAGGATCATAGTCTTTGGAAACATCATGGACAATTGGCATAACATAATCCACAAATACTATGTTCTACATCCATTTTGGTGAGTAGTGACTGGGATCTCAAAAGTTCATGAGCGGCAATCTAAAGTGTAATTATTGGTCTCTCCGTGTGTGGAGAAAATAAGAGTGATGAAAACTGAATAAACAATTAGTCCATAGACTAATAGAACATGTGAATATCAATATTTATGACCCTGATACCAGAAGAACTAACTAGCTCCCGGCTATCATGACCAACTGCTCTGAAAGAGATAATATTAAAACATCCTGGATAGAGTGGGAGAAAATGTAGAACAACATGCAAAATAAAAAAGATCCAGCTTATTGGTCAGAAAGAAACTAGAACCCCAAGACTATGATTTTTAGACACCTTTCAAGTCTGGAGCTGAGAATACCCACTTGGTTCAATTTTCAACCAAGCAGTAGATGGATACGTAGTGGGACAGCAACACTAGTGAGGTATGCACTCCACAGATTCATCAACCATTCAAAATCAAAAGAGAAGCCTTTACCTAAGTACAAAATTCAGAATGGTTAGGAAAGGAGATGGAAACAAGGATCACAGTGATGACATGGGATAAGTGATGTTATGTTGACAGGATTGCAATTATTGAAAGGAAAACAAGTGTATGATTTGTGGAATGTAAAATTGATGATTTACTCTGTAAACCTAAATTCAGTTCACAGCATAAAGTTTTCAAAAATAAAAATTAAGTGGATGATAATTTGTAAGGATTTTCACATGTATTGCCAACTTGTACTCCTTAAAAACCATGTCAGTCCACATAACCATAAGCAGTGCTAGAGAAAGTTAATGCTGTGTAAAATCATTCAAATGAAAATTGTTATGCAACTGATAGACAATAACAATATATATTGCTATTTTAATCAACACACTTTTTCTGACCACATTCATAAATATATTTACAGCATAAGTAAATATATATGCAGCAATATCTCCTGTCAAATCTATAATGATCATTTTGACTCTAGTAAGTAAAAGACTTAGGAATGTTGGCTCTTCATATTCTTCATTCTTAAGTTGCCTATTCATGTCACTTGTTCATTTTTCTATTTCCCTTTACCTCCTTAGTAATAAAGTGTTTGTTTGTTTGTTTTAATAGCTTTTTCCTAGAATGATTCCAGGAAAATTGAAAGTCATCATAAATGAAATGGAAAACATAAAGATCAGTATCCTAAGCATTAGTGAGCTGAAATGGATTAGTATTGTAGATTTTTACCAAGTTCTGCTGTCTGAAATTGATCAAACATACAATCATGATGCATTGACAATCATTAATAATTGGAATGTGAGCACTGGAAACAAAGAAGGATCAGTAGTTAGAAAATACATTGACAAAAATAATATATTATGACTGAGTGATATTCATACCAGGTATGCAAGGATAGTGCAATATTAGAAAAACAATCACCATAATCCACCATATAAATAAAATCAAGGAAAATAACTGCATAATCATATCAATTGATACAGAAAAAGCTTTTGAAAAACTCCAATTCCATTCCCTATAAAAACACTCAATAAAATAAGAATTGAAGGGAAATTCTTTGACAAAATTAAGGTCATATATACAAAACCAACAGTGTAGAATAAGCACTGACCTACTAACCTCCAGCTGTTCCATGGGGCAAAAAAGGAGGCTTTCTTCTTCTGCATGATTTACAGCAATGGAAACCGTGTACAGGGTTGTTATGAGTCAGCCTGACTTGACAGCACTTAACAACAACAATAATGATGCAAAACTAACACCCAACATTACTCTCAACAGAGAGAAGTTAAAAGCATTACCTTTGTGAACAGGAAACAAATAAGGATGACCTTTATCACCACTCCTATTTAATACAGTGATGGAAGTCTATCATGCAAGAAAGCGAAATCAAAGGCATTCAAATTGTCAAAGAAGCAGTAAAACTCTATTTGCAGATGATATGATCTTATACATAGAAAAATCCCAAAGACTCAGTAAAAAAATTATTTGAACTCACTGAACAATTCAGCAAAGTGACAGGATACAAGATCATCATACAAAAATCAGTCTGATTCCTTTTCACTAACAGACATCTGAAAAGGAAAGCAGGAAAACAATACAATGTATAATAGTCATCCAAAAGATGAAATACTTAGAAATAAATCTAACCTGAGAAACAATAGATCTATACAAAGGAATTTGTAAAACACTACTAAAAGAACCAAAAGAGATCTACAAAAATCCAAGAATATACTATGTTCATGGATAGGAATAAAACATTGTGAAAATTTCAATACTACTTAAAGCAATCTATAGAAATAATTCAATCCCAATCAACTATCCAATATGTTCCATTCTTTAAAGAAATGGAAGAACTAATCACTAAATTTTTATGAAATAGAAACAGACCCAAGATAAGCAAAGCATTACTAAAGAAAAAGAACAACGTAAGATGCCTCTTACTTCCCAATTTTAGAACATACTAGATCAAAATATACAGTTTCAGTGCTGGAAACAGGCTGGCAATGGAAGGTACATAGACCAATGGAACTGAATCCAGAAGTAAATTCATCCACCTATGATCAACTGGTCTTTGACAAAGGGCAAAAACAAATCAAATGGGGAAGAGATAATCTCTTTAACAAATGGTGTCAACAAATTTTGAAATGCGTCTGCAGAAGAATGAAACAAGACCCATATCTCACACCGTATACAAAAAATGAACTCAACGTGGATTAAAGACCTAAATGTAAAACTTCAAACTATGAAGTTATCGATTAAAAAATAGGAGCAAACTTAGGGGCTCTGATACATGGCGTAAATACACTATCAAGCATAACTGAAAGCACACAAACAGCACAAGGCAAAAGAGATGGCTGGGACCTCCTAAAAATTAGACACTTAGGTGCATCAAGATATTTCAGCAAAAGAGTGAAGAGAACCCACAGACTGGTTAAAAAATAATAATAAAAAAAAGTTGGTAATGACATATTAGAAAAGTAATTAGTCTCTAAAATATATAGAAAACTAAAACACCTTAACAAGTAAAAGACAAATAATCCAATTTAAAAATGGGCAGAGGACATGAACAGACACTTCTCCAAAGTGAATTCAGGTGCCAATAAACATGAAGAAATTTTTATGATCACTAGCCTTTAGACTATCATCTCACCTCAGCATTAATAGCAAAGTTCAATAAAGTAGAAAACAGCAAATGCTGAAGAGTGTGTGGAAAGACTTGGACCCTCCTTCACTGCTGATGGGACTGTAAAAGGGTGGAACCACTGTAGAAAATAGTATGACACATACTCAAAAATTTGGAATTAGAAATACCATATGGCCCTCTACTTGGTATATATCCTCAAGAAATAAGAGCCGTGACACAACTAGATACAAACACACTCATGTTCATTTTAGCACTCTTCATAGTAGCAAAAAGCCTAAATGCCCACCAATGGAATAATGGATAAACAAACACATACACATAATGGAATACTGTAAAACATTGAGGAATAACTGAGTCTGCAAAACACATCATAACATGGATTGACCTATGAACCTGGAGAACATTTTGCTGAGTGAAATTAGTCAATCACAAAAGTACAAATACTATATGAGACTGTTATTGAAAACAGGCAATAAAAGATTTTTATACTAATAGAAACCATTGATGATTACCAGGGGTGGTAGGGGATAGTAATTCACTTGTTGAAGGGTAGACATGAGTTAACTTGGATGAAGGGGAAGACAATATATTACAACATTAATAAGATATGCTCACTTAGAGTGCTTAGGCATTCAAGATCAAAAGGGCAGCATTTACCTAAAGAAAAAGTTCAAAAGCATTGCGAAGGAAAGCAGAATGGAAAAAAGAATCTCAGGGAGAAAGTGGAATAACTGACGTTACATGGAGGGATTATAATCTGTTGAACTGAAATAAAGCGTATGATTTGTTGAACCTAAAATTGGTGACCTGCTCTGTAAACCTTAACTCAATTTACAATTAAAAAAATTAAAAACAGAAAATATGATGGTGTATATGATGTAAGAGAATACATGATAGAATTTTGCAAGACCAATGACATATTCATTGCAAATACCTTTTTCAACAATATACACAGTGACTATACACATAGAACTTACTGAATAGAATACACAGGAATAAAATAGACTACATCTTGGGAAAGAGAAAATGAAGAAATTTAGTATCAGCAATCAGAACAAGGCCAAGGACCAGCAATAGAACAGACCTCCATTTGTTCATGTGCAAGCTCAAGATGAAGTTGAAGAAAATGAAAACAAGTCCACAAGAGACAAAGCATGACCTTGAGCATATCCCACCTGAAATTGTCAAGGATTTAGAGACCAGTCAAGATTAAATTTGATGCATTAAACATTAATGATAAAAGACTACACAATTAGTGGAATGACATCAAACACATCATATACATGAATAAAGAAAAAGATCACTAAAAAGAAAGGAAAGATCAAAATGGTTGTCAAAGGAATCTCTGAAACCTTCTTGAATGGTTGAGTAGCTAAAGCAATTGGAAGAAATGATAAAGTATAAAAGCTCATCAGAAGTCTTCAAATGGTAGCTCAAGACAAACTAGAGTATTATAATGAAATGAGCAAAGACCTGGAGTTAGAAAATTAAAAGAAAATATTTGGCATTTCTCAAGCTGAAAGAACTGAAGAAAAAATTAAAGCCTTCACTTGCAATATTGAAGAATTCTATGGGCAAAATGGAGCTGCCAAAAGCTCAAGATGGATTCATTAAAGGACATGGAATGAGTGATATCATTGCTGACAACAGCAGATGAATCTTGACTGACAGCAGAGAACACCTGAAAGATGTTTACATGTGTTTTATCGACTATACAAAAGCATTATAGACTGTGTGGATTATAGCAAACTGTGGACAACATTGTGAGGAATGGTAATTTCTAGAACACATAATTGTTCTCAGGCAGACCTTTTCATAAACCAAAATGCAATTGTTCAAACAAACAAGGGGATTCTGTGTGGTTTAAAATCAGGAAACATGTGTGTCATGGTTGTGTCCTTTCATAGTATCCATTCAATCTGTATGCTTAGCAAATAATCTAAGAAAATGAAGAATCTGGCATCAGGATTTGAGGGAGACTCATTTACAACCTGAGGTATGCAAATGACACAAGCTTGCTTGTTGAAAACAAAGAAGATTTGAAGCATCTACTGATAAAGATCAAGGTATACAGTCTTCAGTATGGATTGCAACTCAATGTAAAGAAAGCAAAATTTCTCATAACTGGACCAATAAACAACATCATGATAAATGAAGAAAAGATTGGAGTTGTCAAGAATTTCATTTCACTTGAATCCACAATCAATGCTCAAGGAAAGCAGCAATCAAGCATTGAGCAAGTAATGTAAATACGGCATTGTCTCAAGATCTCTTTAAAATATTAAGGAACAAAGATGTCACTTTGAGGACTAAGGTATGCCTCACCAAACCTATTGTAGTTTCAATCACCTTATATACATGTGATAGCTGGACAATGAATAAAGAAATCTATGATGTTAGTGAATAAAGAACTGTAATGTTAGTGAAGAATATTGAAAGTACCATTAAAAAAATGTGTTGGAAGAACTACAGACAGAATGCTCCGTTACAGCAAGGATGGTGAGAGTTTCATTTCATGTACATTGAGCGTATTGTCAGGAGGGACTGAGCAGTCCCTGGAAAATAATATCATGCTTGGTAAAGCAAAGGGTCATCGAAAAAGAGAAAAAAAAAAACAATGAGATGGACTGACACAGTGGCTGCAACAAAAGACTCAAGCATAACAACTATTTTAAAGATGGTGCAGGACCAGACAGAAGTGTTTTCTTCTATTGTGCATTTGTTGTTATTAGGTGCCATCGAGTCGGTACCAACTCATAGCGACCTTATGCACAGCAGAACAAAACACTGCCTGATCCTGGGCCAACCTCACTACTTTTGCCACACTTGAGTCCATCGATGCTGCCATTTGGCCAATCCATCTCATTGGGGGTCTTCCTCTTTTTCTCTGACCCTCCACCTTACCAAACATGATGTCCTTCTCCAGCGACTGGTCCCTCCTGACAATATGTCCAAACAATGAGAAATGAAGTTTGGCCATCTTGGCCTCAAAGGAGCACTCTAGTTGCACTTCTTCCCAAATGGATCTGTTGGTTCTTTTGACAGCCCATGGCACTTTCAATATTCTCCTCCAACACAATAACTCAAAAGCATCAATTCTTCTACGGTCTTCCTTATTCACTGTCCAGCTTTTGCATGCATATGAGGTTATTGAAAATACCATGGCTTGAGTCAGATGCATCTTAGTCATCAAGCTGACATCTTTGTTCTTCAACACTTTAAAAAGTTCTTTTGCAGCAGATGTGCCTAATGCAATATCTCGTTTGACTTTTTGACTGCTGCTTCCATGAGTGTTCATAGTTGATCCAAGAAGAATGAAATCCTTGACAACTTCAATCTTTTCTCCATTGATAAGAATGCTGTTTATTGGTCCAATGGTGATGACTTTTGTTTTCTTTACATTGAGATATAATCCATATGGAAGGCTGTACTCTTTGATCTTCATCAGTAAATGTTTTAAGTCCTCTTCACTTTCAGCAAGCAAGGTTGTATCATCTGCATATCAAAGGTTGTTAATGAGTCTTCCTCCAATCCTGATAACACGTTTTTCTTCATAGAACCCAGTGTCTCGGATTAGTTGCTCAGCATACAGGTTGAATAAGTATGTTCACTATAAATAGCAGCCAATTTGATGGCACCTGACAAAAACAAAATAAGCAGAATATTGAACAATGCAGAAAGCATAAAATGAAGATGGGAGGAATATACAGAGTCACTGAATTAAAAAGAAGTAATGGATATTCAACATTTTCAGGAGACAGCATATGATCAAAACTGATGGAATTGAAGGAAGAAGTCCAAGTTGTTTTGAAGGCATTTATGAAAAACAAGGCTCCAGGAATTAATGAGATACCAACTGAGGTTTTTCAACAAACTGATACACCACTGGAAGCACTCACTTGTCTATGTCAAGAAAATGACTGGAAGAAATTCATATTTGTGCCCGCTCTAAAGAAAGATATTTCAACAGAATGCACAAATTATCAAACAATATCATTAGTATAACAAGAAAGTAAAAATTTACTGAAGATAATTTAAAAATGGTTGCAGCAGCACATCAACAGGGAGCTCCAGAAATTTAAGTCAGATTCAGAAGAGGACATGGAAAAATAAATATCTTTGCTGATGACCAATGTATATTGGCGGAAAGCAGAAAATACCAGAATGATGTTTACCTGAGTTTTATTGACTGTGCTAAGACCTCAGACTGTGTAGATCAAAATACATTCTGGACAACATTTTGAAGAATGGGAAATCCAGAACATTTCATTGCGTTCATCGAAACAGGGATATTATGTAGTTTAAAATCAGGATAGATATGTGCCAGGGTTGTATCCTTTCACCGTGCTCATTCAGTCTCTATGCTGAGCAAATACCCTAAGAACCTAAACAGCATAAGAACTTTACGTCAGGATTAGACTCATTGGATGACTAATTAACAACCTGCAATATGCAAATTATTCAACCTTGCTTGCTGGAAGCCAAGAGAATTTGAAACACTTATTAAGGAAGATCAAGGGCTATACAATCTTCAGTATGGATTACATCTCAACATAAATAAAATAAAAATCTTCACAACTGAACCAACAATCGATGGATAAACAGAAGGGAAAAAAGGAAGTTGTCAAGGATTTCATTTGACTTGGGTCTACAATCAACACCCAGGAAAGCAGCAGTAAAGAATTCATATAACAGATTGCATTGGGCAAATCTGTTCCAAAAGAAATTTTTAAATTGTTAAAGCAAAGCTGTCACTTTGAGAACTAAGGTATGCCTGACCCAAGGCATGGTATTCTTAACTGCCCCATATTCATGGAAAGGAGTCCTGGTGTGGTGCTGTGGGCTAATCCGTCAGGCTACAAAGTAGTTTGAAATGCAAGGTCAGTAGTTCAAGCTCACCAGATGCTCCTCGGAAACCCTATACAGGGTCGCTATGGGTCGGAATCGACTCAACAACACTTAAGAACAACAACAACAACATAGTCATAGAAAATGAATCAGGAAGACAAAAGAGGAATTGATGCATTTGGAGTTTGATATTGGCAAAGAAAATGAATAGCCCATGGACTGCCAGAGAATAAACAAATCTGTCTTGCAATAAATAAAGCCAGAACACTCCCTAGAAGAGAGGATGGTGAGACTTTGTCACATATACTTTGGAAATACCATCAGAAGATGAGGACATCATGTTTGGAAAAATAGAGGGTCAGAAAAAAAGAGGAAGACCCTTAACAAAATGGATTGACTCTGTCTACAATGGGTTCAAACATAAATGATGGTGAGAATAGCACAGGACCAGGGAGTGTTCTGTTCTGCTGCATATGGACATAGGGTCGCTGTGAGTCATGACCCAATTCAGTAGCGTAGTGGTTACGAAACGGGCTGCGAACTGCAAGGTCAGCAGTTCGAAACCACCAGCTGCTCCGCGGGAGAAAGATGAGGTGTTCTGCTCCTGTAAAGATTAACAGCCTCGGAAACCCTGTGCAGGGTCGCTTTGAGTCAGAACCGACTCCATGGCACATAACATCAACAAAATGAACAGGTCCCTTATAGCCATTTATTGTTGTTGCTGTTGTCAGGTGCCATCAAGTCTCAGAACCGACTCATAGCGACCCCATGCACAGCAGAACGATCCTGGGCCAACTTCACTACGGCTACCACACTTGAGTCCATCAATGATGCCACCTGGCCAATCCATCTCGTTAGGGGTCTTCCTCTTTTTCTCTGACCCTCCACCTTACCCAGCATGA